>NW_017299090.1:0-1500 GCF_001594075.2 Trachymyrmex cornetzi
GCATATGAGGGTATCGTTTTATAGTGTTAATAAATTGAGTGAATTTATTAGGGTGCATAAGGATCCCTTACCTCATGATAAGAAGTCGAAGGTTGTTTATAAGGTTTCGTGTAAGAGTTGCGACGCGGGTAACTACGAATCGGGAGGATTGCAACATTGTCAATGAAGCTCTGCGCGTCCCAACAAGGGTTGCGCGACAAATCGGGAATGAAGCTTTACCAGGCAGACGAATAAGTACTCAAACAATAAGAAGACGCCTTCACGAAAGAGGTTTAAGATAACGAATTCGTGTTAGAGTGCCCATGTTCACAACAGTGCGTCGGCAAACTCGTCTACGTTACGCCTGTAATCATCGAAACTGGACGGCCAAACAGTGGAGAAATGTGAGTTAGAAAATACTGTGATAGTGACGAGCCACGGGGTCCCTAATTTGACAAATTGTTTATATAATCGGCCCTTTTCAGGGCCAAAATGATGCGTAAAGTCCGACCAGCAACCTCCTCGCGATACGTATCGGGTAATGCTAATGCTGGCGGTATTCGTTAAAAATGCCCGAATAACTTCAAATTAGCATTACTCGATCAAAAAAAATCGTAGACTCGAATTTTTTTTCAAATTGTTTGTTGAAAAGTGTACTTTACAATGGTCTATGTGGTATTTTCGAAAAAAAATCGGGGCGATCCAGGTAGCGCGTCAAACAATCAAATTTTTTAAGAAAAAAAATGCTTGGGCTTTATCAAAACATGGAGATGCGGCATCGACTTGCACCTAATTTCGCATCAAATTTTTCTTAAAGTACAGATAATTACCTACAAAATAAAAAAAAATCGTCTTGATTCGATGAAAATTGATCGAGTTATGCGCATTTGAAAAATAGCAAAATTGCAATGAAAAATTTTGTTGCGATAATTTTGTTGTGTAGTGTATTTATGGGCTCAGTAAATAATGAAATCAACAATCAAGTGACAAATTTAAGAGAAAAAGGCTTTTCAGTATTTAAAGGCCATCTTTCCAATTACATGATAAAAAAATAGCTTCATCTGATATAACTTATGATAAAATAAAAGAAACATATGTCAGTGAAGGAGAAAAATCTGTTATTGCAATGTTTTCTGAAGTTACGATTAAAAAACCTCGTGTTACAAAAGATCTTAAAATTTTGAAAATAATTCTTGATCATTTTAAAAGAGTTTGCAAAACTGTAATATGCAACGCAGATTGATTACAAAGTATACTTCTTATATGTTGTCTATTGCGTTAAATTTTATAAAATAAAAGTTTATAATTATAATTAGAAAAAACATAATACTTATATATATATTTTTTAAATAAATTAATTACATTAATAAATTATTTTCCAACTACTAATGTTATTGATAGATACAGATTTAATAAAAAATCCCAAAATTTATATGTACTTTTTTTCTCCTATTATCCTATAGTCCGGGAGATGGTGACACTAAAATGGTCATGATTTGTTACCGCTTGAAATCGTCATAA
>NW_017299090.1:1971-2763 GCF_001594075.2 Trachymyrmex cornetzi
CCTACCTTCCGATTGGTTTTTTTGACGTAAACTATCACTAGAAACACATGCCAGCTGGTAACATATTAGGAAAAAAGCAACAAATTTTTGACAACTTCAATCACACGCTATCAATTTTAAAACCGCGGGAGGTTTGCCATACTTGCGTTTCCTGCATGTTTACCTAATAAATGACGAGTTATGACGATTTCAAGCGGTAACAAATCATGACCATTTTAGTGTCATCATTTCCCGGACTACTATTTATAATTTACTTTTTACTACCATGACTAGTTCACTCTCTCTTCAAAAATTATAAAAATAATTTATGTATTTTATATTATATGCTACCAAAATTTCCCCGATATGAAAATCATCGCTAGGTATAAGCATTTTCAACTGTTTGACGCATGGTCATTGAAAGTGCGACGTTGCCATATCTACTAGACTTCGTCAATTCTCGAGAGAATGTATAAAATCAAGATTTTTTTATTGACTCAAACTTTACTATCATATGATGAATATTTGCGGTCTTGTTACACATGCTTCTTCATAAATTCAACTACATAAGACTCGTTTTTCATTAACTTCTTGAATGCAGTTTCGATGCTATATGAAAATTCGTGTCATATCACGGCGAAAATGGCTATACTACAATGGTAAATATAGAAAAATCGGCGAAGTTAGATCGGTTATATCTCAGGAACGAGATGATAAATCGAGCTCAAATTTTACAGGCATATGTATATGTAATACCTAAATTACTTGAAACGAAAGTTTCAAGACATTCTTGAATAATGTGTTTTAGGATCT
>NW_017299091.1:0-13208 GCF_001594075.2 Trachymyrmex cornetzi
ATTTGGGAGAATAGAGAAAACATATCTCATTCGATAAAATTATTTTTATTCATTATTTGTCAATAGCATTAAGAATATTACTTACATTACTGGTTTCAGCTGCATCTGGAGAAAAATCATTTTCTAAATTAAAAATAATAAAGAATTACTTAAGATCGACAATGATCCAACATAGATTAAGCAATCTATCTATTGTTGCTATAGAACATGAAATATTAGATAATTTAGATTTAAAACAAATAATTGCAGATTTTGCAAAATTAAAGGCCAGGAAAGTTCAATTTATTTGAATTGAAATACATATAATATTAATAAATCTATATTAATTAATTTATTTTGTGTTTTATTAACTTTCCAACATCTGAAACCTATTTCATGTAAGTAGTCATACAAAATTTTATTTTGAAAAAATTTAGCCACGAAACAAGGGGCGGCAAAATCGAACTCGCACGCGGGCGCACTTACGTCTAGCGGCGGTCCTGAGTGTAACATGGCGTCTCAGCTGTAAAGTCGTGACAACATTTGCTTGATATGAAAGCTTTCCAACCTGTATGTACGAAATAGTGATTCCCAGATACGTAGTTTACACGAACAAATAACGTCAAGTTCTTAGAATTAGACTTACAAGGGAAGTTTCACAACTGTCCGGAACCGATTTGATTCTCCATGAAATATGTTGTTAAGCACGAAAATCTAAGAGACACGTATTTTTTTATACGTGCCTAACTCATGTTTAAGGGGTGAAACATCCCTTTGAAATAAAATAGTATTTTTCTTTCGAGGCGAATATCGTCGGAAGTATAAAAGATAGAAAAAAAATTTTTGAACAGAATTTGTACGGTTTCAAGAGTACTTTAAAGATAAAAGAAAAAAATTTTTATTTTTTTGTTTAACAAAATATCCCCACCATCCATTTTTAAAATCTTAAATTTTTTAATTTTTTCTTTACTAAATTAAAGGTTATTTTTTTACGAATTCAACCATGTGTAATAAAGTTATATTACAACATATTATTTCCGAGAATTAATTATTAACGCTTCCGTATATACTATCCATGCTCATATGCACAAGTAATTGTCGTCGGAACAATAAGATACGTGAAAAGATAGTTTAAGTAAAATTTGTAATAGTTTTCTATATGCTTTATGACTGTATATATGTATTTAGATTATTTGAATATGTAATATTCTTAAAATATATATACATTAACCCTGTTATTATTTGTTTGACATTTATAAATTCTTCCAGGAATAAAAATTAAAGATAATTTTATTCCAAGTCCATGTCTTATTATAAAATTATTGTATAAGATTAAATCTTTAAAAAATAATTATCAGTAATTACGTTCAGGCGAAAAATAGTTTTGCAACTATTCCAAAATCTATTTTATCTTTGAAAAATATGTCACAACTCTGATATGTGATATGTGACTTTTAGAAGGTTATTTCTTACGAGTATATTGTGGGATTAATAAGCGTGCAAGGATTCACAGAGTATAACGAAACTTTATTGCTTATAACAAAACGAATGGAAGGTTATATTTCTACGTCTGGATTCGAGAGCGTCTCAAATGGATCTATCTTCTTCTTCTTCTTCTTTAATTATGGCTCCCGCCTCCACAAAACAAATAGGAGGTCGATACGGCCAGATCACGTCTATGTTTGTTTTCCGTATATAAAAAATGATGCAACACCCGCGAAAATGGCGAAGCCCGCTCGGACACCGGGCGCCTGCGTCATACGACGTCGTCACGCCACAAGGACGCGCGTCAGGACGACAGAACGGGTCGTCCAAGATCGCGGGATGATTATGTGTGATGCAATGCTCGGTCAAAGTCGGCAACACTCTCAAAAATATACAAAGGAATAACACCCGAGACGAGGCGCGTCCGCCACGGACGAGTGGTTCATCAGAACTCAAAAATGGATCTATCTGTCTCAGCGACACAGTCGTTGTTCGTTGTCCTTTGTATATCATCACGCTCGCTTACACGACGCAGTGCTTCCGCCATCTATCTTATCGACATAGAGTTCGCGAGTTCTCGCCGTCTCGCCGGCGCTTCGCGAGTTGCCGCCAAAACACAAATGATCGAAAATCGATCCTACATCCTCGGCCGTCCTGCTCTAACATTTGTCCTCAGATGTTGAATTTACTCCTCATCAGAGTCTGCAGCTGATTGCGGTAGCCAGGGCTTCATGTAGTCTGCCGCTGTGGATGTTCTCTGGGGTCCTTCTTGATCGCCTATTTTCTCAACGGCGTATCGGTCGTTGCGCATTGTATGAACTACTCGATAGGGTCCTAAAAACTTGGAGCGAAATTTAAGACCTGGCCCACCTTAAGTCCGTTTAATCGCCACTAGATCACCATCGGCATATCTTGTAGGCTCTTTTCGTTTCTTATTAAAGGTCCTTCGATTCTCGTCTTGCATCTTAGCGATCTTTTCCTTGGCATCCATCTTTAGATCATCACGTTCTTCATCGAAGATACGAATCCATTCTGCGTCTATTAGTTCTCTCACCTGTACATTATCTTTGAGACGTATATTCGTACCAAACATCAATTGGAAAGGAGTTTTGCCAGTGCTTCGACTAGGAGTAGCATTTAGATACTTTTGAGCTAGATCCACGAATTTAAACCATTCTTCATTTTTCGGAAAGGATAGTTTAGTTAAAAGAGATATAAGCGTACGATTTATTCTCTCTATCTGGCCATTACCTCGAGGTAAACCTGTGGCTATAAGTAGGTGCTGTATTCTTTCATCTCGACAGTACTCTTCGAACGCGTTTGACGTGAATGCCGTGCCGCGATCAGAAATTATTCGCCTTGGATTTCCGAAGACAACGGATTGTTTACGCAGACGATTGATTACATCGGATGCATCGAACGATTTAGTAGGATACAACCAAATGAACTTAGAAAATGCGTCAATAACAAGGAAGAGATAACGATACGATAACTTTTTTTTTGTACTTGGCAGTGGCCTTAAGTGATCGACGTGGTACGTATCTAACGGGAGGTCGCTGTCACGTTTGTGACGTGGTGAGGAAGGAAATAATAATAAACAACGTACTTTTATAGTCTGCGATATGTATTATTTGTCTTACAGCATGTGTGCACAGATTAGATCAGCATGCGAGAGCGACGACTCTCACAGTCGTGCCAACTTATCGTACAGCGCCGCCACATCGGCGCGGACTATGTAAACCATGACATCTCCTTTTTTTTATAAAATTAACAAAACAGAAGAATCCTTACTGAAGATGTCCAAATAAAATAATAAGTGTAGAGAACATAATTCAAGTATCCTACAATAAGTATCGCAGCTATTAGTTATTAACGAGTAACATAATCCTTAAGATATAATGGAGGCCTGACAAGTCTAGACGGACGAGTATTTTGTGGAGTCGGAGAGTTGTCGGCCTTTTCAGTAGTATGCCTAGTTTCAGGACTGTAGTTCACATTTTGCTCTTTGTGAGGTCCCGCGTTTGTATCATTGACGTTATTAGTTGTATTGCAGTCAGATATAGGGGACGGGCCGTCCTCCATTTCCGGGTTACAGAGCAGAGGTTTCTGAGTACGCGGAGCTGTATAAATATGTCTGCGATTTCTTTCCACTGTCGAACCATCCTGTACCGCTAGCTTATATGATCTCGGCCTATCACAAGTGTCAATTATTTGAGCAGGTTGTAGTGGGGTACGCATCTCTTTTCTCACTAAAACCTGATCGCCCAGTTTCAGAGGTCTTAGATCTTTAGTGGATCTATTGTAATATTTCTTATGTACGCTTCGTCGTTCATCAAGCAGTTATTTGGTACGTTCACAAGAATCTTTAAACATAGTGGGTAGTATACTTCTAGTTTTTATACCGAACATTAATTCTGTTGGTGAAGGAATTTTGTCATTTATAGGAGTATTCCTATATTCAAGTAAGGCCAAGTTCATGTCTTTCCCATCATTCTCACACTTTTTTAACATCTGCTTGATTGTACCGACGAATCGTTCTGCTAATCCGTTCGACTGTGGGTATCTCGGGCTTGATGTTATATGCTCAAAGTTCCATTTAGATGTGAACTCTCTGAAATGCGAATTTACAAACTGCGGACCGTTGTCCGAATATATTAAGTTGGGTATACCAAATCTCGCGAAAATCGACTTAAGATGTATGATAACTGTGCTGCTAGATGAGTCACTTAGTTTCGCTCTATTTCTACATACTTACTAAAATTATCCACTGCCAATAGATACTCACAGCCTGCATAGTAGAACAAATCTATACTTATGACTTGCCACGGACCTTGGGGAGTTTCTCTGTCTATATACGTCTCTTTGCTTTGAGCTTTTTGGTACCGTAGACAAGTCTCACAGTTTTGTATTGTGTCTGTAATTTGCTTAGACATGTTCGGCCAATATAATATTTCTCTGGCACGTGACTTACATTTTTCTATACCAAGATGATTGTAATGTATTTTATTAAGCATCTCCTGTCTGAGACTTGAGGGAACTATTAAACGCATACCCTTGTAAACCAGATCATCTATTATAGACAGTTCATCCTTGAATGTCGCGTAAACTTTAATGGAATCTGGAATTAAATGTTTGTTTATGGGCCATCCATTTACTATATACTGCTTAAGCAGTTGTAGGCTATCGTCGTTTAGTGTTTCATGTACAAAACGTATATATTGCGGATCGCTAATAGGCAGATTATCTCTAATCATGCACACTTGAGTTAGTATCTCCTCATCTAAGAGTGAACTTTCATCCGTCATGTACGCTCGTGACAACGCATCAGCTAAATATAGTTCTTTACCTGGTTTATATTGTACTTTAATGTCATACGGTTGTAACATTAACCTAATTCTTTGAAGTCTAGCCGGATATTTATTCAGGGGTTTCGCAAAGATCGCTTTTAATGGTTTTTGATCGCTTTCCACAACAATTTGTCGACCATATATATAGTAGTGGAAACGTTTACAGGCAAATGCAATAGCTGAAGCCTCTTTTTCAATCTGTGCATAGTTTTTTTGTGTATTGTTTAATGAGCGTGACGCATACTCAACTGGAAGATTGTTTTGAAGAAGTACTGCACCAAGACCCGATTGTGAGGCGTCTACACTAACAACTACTGATTTACGCGGATCGAAAAATTGTAGAACTGGTGCAGAGATCAGACTATTTTTTAGGTCATTGAATGCTTGTTCGGCGTTTTGATCCCACAACCAAACGGTGTTTCTTTTAGTGAAGTTTCTTAGTTTGGTAGTTTTTTGTGATAAATTTGGAATAAATTTGCCTAGATATGTGAGCATGCCTAAAAACGTTTCCAGTTCTTTGACATTTGCCGGTTGTTTCATAGATAGTATAGCAGTTACCTTATTTGGATCAGGGCTTATGCCCTCGCTAGAAAAAATGTGGCCCATGTATTTAATTTTAGATAGGCCTATTTTACATTTAGCAAGATTAAATTTAACACCTCTCTGTTGAGCTCGGTTAAGTACCTCCATGAGTCGTTTGTTATGTTCTGTTTCATCCTTTCCATGTATTATTACATCGTCCAAATATACTTCCATTCCTTCAATATTTGAAAAAATGTCTTGGAAGCATCTATGAAATACTTCTGGGGCAGAAGAAATTCCATATGGAAGACGCAGGAATCTGTATCTGCCAAAGGGCGTATTAAAAGTTGTCAGCTTAGAGCTTTTCTTTGTTAGTTTAATTTGCCAAAATGCTCTGTCTGCATCTAACGTACTGAATACGCGTGATCCTGCCATTTTGGAACATAAATCTTCAAATGTTGGAATATAGTGATATTCTCTTTGAATGGCTTGATTTAGATGGTGTGGATCCAAACAGACTCTTAAACTTCCGTCTTTTTTAGTTACTAATACTAGAGCATTCACCCAGTCAGTGGGTTCTTGTATTTTCTTGACAATTCCTTCGTCTTCCATTCTTAGGAGTTCTTGCTGTAATTTCTCTTTAAGTCTTAGAGAAACTCTTCTACATGGCTCTATGTGACCTAAGTTATGTTTTAATTTAATATCGTATTCATAGTTAGAAATGCATCCAGATCCTTGTGCAAATTGTTTTATATTGTCATTAGTAATGTTGACTGTTTCAATTCTTTTTAGTAAATTCAATTTTAAAAGAGTAGGTAGTCCTAATGCAGCAGGAGCCATTGCATTTACCACTTCAAATTCGATCTGTGTACTTACATTTTTAGAAGTCGTACATTTAATAAAACATTTACCAACTACTGTAATCGGATTGCCACCGTATGTCGTTAACTTTGCATTTGATTTCTGTATGATACTATGAGAAAGTTTTAATTCATCAAAAATTTTAAGTGGTAATACATTACATTGTGCTCCCGTATTCGTGCTCCGTCTAGTTTTACCACTAAGGTTTTGTTATTGTTAACTACTAACTTTTCTGTCCATTTGTTGCTAGGCTTAGCATTAATGCAACTAATGAAAAATTGATCTGGAGATTCTGTCTGTGATGTATTTTGCTCTACTTGGTCTATGCTTTTTACATTATTGTTAACAGACTTACATACCTTAGCGAAATGATTTAATTTCTTACATTTTATGCATGTTTTACGAAATGCTGGACACTGACGTAAGGGATGTTTAGTGCCGCACTTGTAGCACACCTTCGTGGTCATCAGCTGATCTGTATTCGCGTTCATCGTCGTACGGGATGTTGCCAATCTGTTAGCGTGATTGTTTCTTCCCGATCCAGGTCGTCTATTTTTATTTGTCTGCTTGTTCAAACCTTACCGTATTCTGCTTGGCGTTGACTGCATGTACCTTTCCGTACGTTTCCGTAGTCAGTGTCTTAATCTGCTGATGTACTAGTTCTCCAGCCTTACAGATTTTAACACATTTGTCGAGATCGAGATCATCCTCGCGAAATAATCTATTTTTTAGGTTAGCGTCTTGAAGGCCACTTATAATACGGTCCTTAATTAAACTATCTCGAATCTAATCGAAGCCACATGGTATACTTAGCTTCTTTAAGTCAGTAAGAAATATGTCGAACGTCTCGTCCGATCGTTGCATACGAGCGAAAAATAAATGACGGTCCACACTCTCATTAGCTTTGGGTGTGCAATAACGTTCAAACGCTTCGAGGACTTTCGACAGCTTCTTTTTTTCTTCCTCACTGAGACCAAACGTGTTGTATTTCTCGAGTGCCTCCTCTCCAATAGTATGAAGCAAAACTGCTACTTGTCTTTTCTCTGGTTGCGTATCTAAACCCGTGGCGGCGAGGTATAGTTCAAACTTCTGCTTCCACCTTTTCCAATTGTCAGCGATGTTTCCTTCAAACAGCAATGCTGAAGGTGGTTGTAGTGCCACTTCTATTGTCTCATGTATATATTATTGTGTCGTGTAATGGCGGATTTCTTACTTGAGCCCTCCTTCTTCTTTTTTTTTGAGTCTCGTGTAAGTTCTTTGTTATTAATTACCGTGTTTCTTGAGGACACTCGTCCTACCGACTGCGCCATGTCACGTTTGTGACGTGGTGAGGAAGAAAATAATAATAAACAACGTACTTTTATAGTCTGCGATATGTATTATTTGTCGTACAGCATGTGTGCACAGATTAGATCAGCATGCGAGAGCGACGACTCTCACAGTCGTGCCAACTTATCGTACAGCGCCGCCACATCGGCGCGGATTATGTAAACCATGACAGTCGCCTTTATCAATCACGTTTAAAAATCCTTCATGCTTACCATGTTTCCGCTCAGCAAGTATACAATCAATATAAGTCGTAATTACTTTCTCAATTTTAGAGCGCATATTCTTGAACCAATAGTCTCTACGTATTAAGATTTCAGTCTTGTTGATGCCGAAATGGCCTCGTTCATGCGCTTACCGCACTACTTGCGTTTGCATAGTCTTTGGTACAACGAGTAATAAATTATCATCAAGATCGCGATACAATAAACCGTTTCTTACAATATAACTATCGGCTTTACCTAATTCAGCAAGCTTAATTAATCGCTGTAGATCTTGGTCGGTATTCTGTGCTTTTTTAATTCATTGTCATCGTGAATGCCTGACAGTTGGTAATAATCTTGAAAGATATACCTAATAAATATACTCGGAACTTCTTTAATGATTTGATGATTGCGAGTACTTCTAACTCGTAGCTTGTATATCTTTCCTCGGCCGACGTCGTTCGACCGCTGGCGTAATATACTGTATGAAAAGCGCTATCCGAACTATCTTTTTGTAATAGAATAGCACCGTAACCGAATTTAGAAGCATCGGTATGTAATTCGGTTTCAGTTCTGGGCTTGTAAAGCTTTAGAATCGGTTTACTACTAAGCACGTGTTTTAAGTTATTGAAAGCCGTTTCTTCTTTTACATCGAACCGAAATTCCGCACCAGCCTTTAAGAGATTAGTTAAAGGTCGTGAAATCGTAGAATATGATGCAACAAATTTTTGAAAATAATCTGTGAGCCCTAAGAAGCTTTAAACATCTTTAACATTTTTTGGCACTGGGAACTTTGTGACAGCATTCGTCTTATGCTCTGATGGTTGCACTGTTCCATTTTTAACGATGTGCCCGAGATATTCAATTCGCGTTTAAAGAAAGTGACATTTGCGCCAGTTGATTTGTAACCCGACTCGACTAGAAACTTCGAGTATACGTTTTAGATTGTTAATAGCGTCTTCAATGTTTTTCGATGGGATGATCAAGTCGTCCATATAGGTTAAAACGATTCCTTCTGAAATTAGGTCTTTAAATGCGGCGTTGATAAACTTTTGGAACACCTCGGGGGAGTTACACAACCCAAACGGCATTCTAATGAATTCATACTGGCCATTCGGTACTACAAAAGATGTGTATTTACGGCTATCTTCTGTTATTTCGACATGGAAAAATCCGTTCCGTAAATCGAGCGTACTGAAGATTTTTGCATTCTGTAACCGGTCTAACTGATCTTCGATTAAGGGCAGTGGATATCTATCTTTAATTACCTTCTTATTTAGTTTACGAAAATTAATGCATATTCTCGTCTCCCCATTTTTTTTCTTAACTAACACGATAGGACTGGCATAGTCAGAAGTGGAAAGTCGTATTATATCGTCGTCTAGCCATTTTTTAAATTGAGTATCTACTTCCTCTCTTTCTGATTGAGACAGCCGTCGTGGTCTCTGATATACAGGAATATTGTCCGTTAGGATTAATGTCATTTTAACACCGATTTCGTGCGTTTTCTTCGGTTCATAATTTCTAGCGATTAACTCGACTTGTTTACGAACATCTTTGTCTGAAATAGAAGAAAAATCGAACGGATCTACACTCTCGACCGCATCTATTTTCAAAACTTCAGGTAAACTTGTATCATCTATAGCGACTGGTTCTTCAGGAATTTTGCGAATACTGACTTCACCTTTTACCGCGTGTAGCTCTACTTGATATAAAAAATCAGCACCGATCAAGATCTCATGTTTCATTATTCGATTATCTAGCACATGGAAGGTAATCGTATAGATTTCGCTATTAATAGTAACGTCTGTCTTGAAAGAACCGTGTGTTATTAAACGCGCCTACGCCATCAAAATGTATTTTGCCGCTTATTGTTGGAGAACCTATCTTAGCGTAACCGTCTTGATTCATTAAACTTAAGTCACTACCTGTATCAATAATCGCAGTAAATTGTTGATTTGCTATTTCTATGTGCTTCGATTGTTTTTGATACAAATTGTTTGAATTTATACACGCCGTTTCCTTAAGAGTGTCCGTCTCTACTTTACATAATTTGCAACGTGTCCGAACTGATTGCACTTAAAGCACTTGGTACCTTGACTCTTCATCGGGCACTTCTTACCCAATTGTGATTCTTGCTGCCGCAGTTGAAACGTCTCTTGCTATCCTTCGAGTTACGTTCTTCGTTGTGCGCCTTCTTTTTTTCATCCGTTTTCGTCTGCTTTGGCTTGGCTTTTCCATCTATCTTCATAGTTTCATATTGGGCGAATCTCTCTTTCAATTCTCGTATTGTCTTGGCTCCGTACAGGATCGTTTTATTTACTGCATCATCTTGAACGCCGTCAATTATGTACTGTATCACGGAACGTGTATTGACATTTGCCTGTGCTGCAACGTCTAACATTTTGTAAATGTCTTTTGCGACGATTTACTAGCCACCTTCTTACATTGAGCCAGTTCTCGATGAACAGCGTGGCTGTCCACTATTTCGGCGAATTCTTCTGTGAGAGCTTTTCGTAACCTTTTCCACGTTCTCGTACACTTTTCATAATTAACGAATAGTTTCGCAGATCCTCGCAATAGACGTCTCGCGTATGCTACCTTCTGTATGTCCGACCACTCACAAAGCTCGGCCATTTCTTCAAAATCAGCGATCCATCTATCGACACTAACCTTATCGTCTTCGCTGAATGTCTCTAGAGATCCCTCGACGTCTCGGAATAGCAAGACATTGGTATGCTTCTTTTGTTTATGCTTGTTTACTTTCTTTCGTTCTTCTTCTTCGTCGTCTAGTACAGCGCTACCGTAGTTATCGTCGTCATTACTGCTTTCTTCTTCGTGAGCTTTCCGCTATCCCTTTCGGCTTCGTCGTCGTCGTCGTTGTTCTCTGGATCACCATGCTCGCGTTCGAGTAGAGCCACCATTAGTCTGGAAACGAGCTCACTCTTTAAGCCCGTCGTCTTTAGCTTTCTCTTCTTCAATTCTTCTTTCAGTTGCGTGGCCGTCTTACCCGCTACTTCTGCGTCTATTTCTGCGGAACTGCTTGCATTCTCACCGTTTTCCGCCATTGCGACTATCTTATCACGACCGAACACGTGCGTGATTTTTGTGAACGTAACTTCCTTTTGTCGTCGCTATAGCTGCCGCGAACTTTGGGCTTTATCCCGGACGAGCCCCCAGAATTTGTGGGATTAATAAGCGTGCAAGGATTCACAGAGTATAACGAAACTTTATTGCTTATAACAAAACGAATGGAAGGTTATATTTCTACGTCTGGATTCGAGAGTGTCTCAAGGATCTATCTGTCGCGGCGACACAGTCGTTGTTCATTGTCCTTTGTATATCGCCAGTCGCCACGCTCGCTTGCACGACGCAGTGCTTCCGCCATCTATCTTATCGACCTAGAGTTCGCGATCGCAGTCTCGCCGGCGCTTCGCGAGTTGCCGCCAAAACACAAATGATCGAAAATCGATCCTACAATATCATTACACGTGACGAATTCTTCAGACGTGAGATTTTCTAATAATTCAATGTATTTTTAAATGCAATAACTTAAAAAAATATTTTAAAATATTTTGATTAGATTTTTTAAAAGTCACGTATCACGTATCAGAGTTGTGACATATTTTTCAAAGATAAAATAGGTCTTGGAATAGTTGTAAAACTGCTTTTCTGCTGAACGTAATTACTGATAATAAGTGATTAGATAATTACTGCGGTAATTTATGACATAAGTTTATATATGCATTCAAGATAAGTATAATAAATGGACAGTATAAGAAATATTCACGTAGCAGTCTTACGTTCAGTCAGTGCAGTCGTTCTGTTCATAATCATATATATCTGTGTAATTTGTTAAATTCTTTTTATATTACGATACAAAGCAAAGTTTAACATTTTTAGAAATGATTATCAATCCATTTAATGTTGTTAGATTTTTATTAGCATCTGTAAGTTCAATATATCTAACAGAAACACCAGTAATTAAAGCAGAAATAGAATTTAGAAAAATATACAAAAATTACTGCTAAACATATCACATATAACTAGGGTTGCCATTTCAAAAAGTTAAAAACTAGAAATATTAATAAAAGGACATTAAGAGTCGCCAAAGTAGGTTACAATGCCTTTAGAGTAAGCATTTTTATTACAATAGAAAAAGAAAATCTAGTGAGCTATATATTTACTGATTGTCTTTGATCGCAATTAACAATCTTCTTAATTTCATTTACGTTTCGGCTCTCGGTTCGAGCCATCTTCAGAATTCAACTTAATACTACGGTAGATAACGAAAACGCTCGCATTTCAGTGAGTCCATCCAAAGCGTATGTCATCTGTTCTCAATCGATTGCATAATTCGTTGGATAGATGTTCACTGTAGAGAATAAGAATTAGATTTATGGAACATTACACATTTCCACGTATTGCATAGTTAGATGACATACCTTTAAACAGGCACACTTCACTATAAATCATTCTATCGCTTGCGAAGATATTGCATTGTTCACAACGTTATAGTTCATATCCTTCCTCTCCATATTCTTTTATTTTGTAATTTTAACATCTGTACAGAAAGACACGTCCGCACGCAATGTGACTCGTCGATGTACTGATCGCTAACAGCTTAGTAAATGTTATAACTTATTTATTATTGGTATGTACGCTTTGTGGAGTCCTTCAGTGTCTGTTTGTAAATTCAGGCTATTCGTCTGTTTCTTGATGTTAATCATCTCTGATATCAAGCGTTTCATATAACACGGCTCTTCATCTAAGATTCTTACGTTGTCCCATTGAAAGTCATGGTTGTGTTCCAGCCTATGCTCGGTAATAACTGATCGATTTGTTGTGTTTCGCCTGATGTGATTTTTATGTTCTGCAATTCTTGTTTTCAACTGTCTGCCCGTCTGTCCCACGTACGTTGCTGCACAATCTTTACACTCAATTTCGTAAACTACATTATTTTTAGAGTCTTTGGGCCGTGGGTCTTTCTGTACTTTGATATATTTATTGATTTTATTCGGACTACGAAAAGATACTCTGATGTCGTCACATTTGATTCTTTTAAATTTTTCTGAATGTGTTGGAATGTAAGGTACCGTTAGCCACGTGTAGGTTGCTGATTCCTCAACATTATCACTATTATTCTTCAATGCGTTAATTTTGTTATTTATTAGATGTTTTATTCTTTGATTGACAGTGTTAAATATAAATGCCATCGGATAATCATTGTTGAGTAAGGTTTCAATGATGAATCTAAGGTTTTTATTGTGAAAACAAACGTCTGAAAGTAAAAAGGCTCTATCAACCAACGAAAAAATCATGCCTCTTTTTTGAGATACCGGATGGTTGGACATGTAATTGAGGAATCTTCCTGAAAACGTGGGTTTACGATACCAGTCAAAAATCAAGCCATTGTTGTGTTTTAAAATTGTAACGTCAAGAAATTCAAGTTTATTCCCCCCATTCTCTAAAGTGAATTGAAGAC
>NW_017299091.1:13758-15310 GCF_001594075.2 Trachymyrmex cornetzi
ATTATATGTATGATTTATAGTAATAATTTGAAATATTTACCATATTTTAATACCAGTTTTATATTTTATTTTAATAAGAGCGCGGTGATTGATGCTCTCACACGTGATGATACCGTCGAGCGCGATGGCGCACTCGCGCGTAACGTGATACCGTAGAGATAAGGAATGGAAGGAAGGAATAATTAAACGAGATATATTTATTTATTTTTATTTATTTTATTAACTTTTTTCTTCTTTTCTAACATAGTGTTTACGACAATATCCAAAGAATAAGTACCTACATTATGGATTCTTAAGTGGTATACATTTAAATTGATTATATAAGGAATGGAAGGAAGGAACAATTAATTGCAAACTTTGGGATATACAATTTACATATGCATTTATTCTTCATGTAAGGCATTATATACAATATTATCTACAGCGTACACTATCAATTCACATTCAATATATGAATTTTTATCGTAAATTTTACGCAAGATGCTTATCGCATCACACTTGTTATTTATACAGTTTTGGCGTAAATAAGTCACGAAATATTTAAACTTTTCGCTCACACCGTTTGTATATTGGCATAGTTCACAATATGCGTGTTCAACACATTGCTCGAGTTCGAGCATGAAAAGTATAGTTGACGCGGTTTTATGTATAAACACTTATTACACAAAGATAATTTCACGTTGTCCACATCATGTATTTTGACAAGTTCTATTTGAAGCCCCTGAATCACTAATGATGATGATGGAGTAGGCGACTGCATCAATTGCTCGATATCCGCCCGTTTTTTGACAAATGCCGTCCACATAACTTGAGGCAGGACGATGCGGTTGCCTCGGGTGTCGCCAATGGTAATTTCCACGTAGGAAATAGGTCCCACAGCGATCCCAATCTCTAGAAACTTGTACGCTGTCGGTGTCAATGCGAATATTCTTCTCAAAATTGTACGAGAAGACGCGCTGTAATGAAGAAGAACAAACGAATGAGTAATATATAGAGAAAAATTTTTCACAATTACAATTGAAATACTTACCACTTGCGCGGTTCATGTTGAACGTAAGAATCCATAGCACTGGAGATCACTGCAAAACGAATCTGTCGGGACGACTGATGCAGTATCGTTGTACCATTCTCTATTTAAATCTTACCCCCTCCAACAATTTTGTAACGAAAGATTTTTTAGACACATCTGATGATGACATCAATGTAATCTAATATTGCAAATTGCAGCGTCTGCAAATTTGCAAGTTCCAATGCAACTTTGTCAGCGTAATGCAAGAATTCTTTCAAGGGCATTCAACATGTTGCAATATGTTTCGCGATGACATCATCATTTTTAACACGTGCAAAAGTGCACCCCTTACAATAAAAGATTTTAAACGTATCCGGTGATGACATCAATGTAATCTAATACAGCGAAAAAATGCAACTTTTGCAAATATATAACTGCTTTGTCAATGTAATATAAGAAATTTTTTCAAGGATATTCAACATGTTACAACATGTTTTGCGGTGACATCATCAATGTAATTTGATACAACACCTGCAAAAAAAA
>NW_017299091.1:18600-18930 GCF_001594075.2 Trachymyrmex cornetzi
AATACACGTATGAATCAGATTCAGATCTTATTTCCATTTTACTAAACGTTTTTTACCGAAACGTAACCCTGCTGCTCTATCTGATATTTTGAAAACCAAATATTAGTGCGTGTTGACACATTGCGGAAACCAAGTTCCCGGTTGCGAATCAAACGCGGGAGCGATGAACAATTACGGTTAGCCATTTTACACAGACTGACTTTCCACAAAAATTCTCGCGGATATTTGTATGACCGGTCAATGACATCAAAAATGCAAGCGTCAGATTTTTAGACACGTCCGGTGATGACATTAATGTAATCTGACACCACAATTGCAGCGTTTGGAAAT
>NW_017299091.1:19515-20560 GCF_001594075.2 Trachymyrmex cornetzi
AAGATGACAGTAATCAACAATTGATTAACATACAAATGATTCTTTCATATCCATTCACTATACGCGCGATCGTTTGCGACCCGTCGAATTGCGGTAAAACCAACGTTCTCGTAAGCTTGCTCGAGAGCCCGAACGGCGTACGTTTCGAGAACGTGTACGTCTACTCGAAATCGCTGCAGCAGCCAAAATATCGATATCTCGAAGATTTATTTACGTCTATCGACGAAATCGGCTACTTTACGTTCTCCAACAACAGCGACGTCGTTCCGCCGAGCGAGGCGCGCCCAAATTCTATTTTTATCTTTGATGACGTGGCATGCGACAAGCAGGATGTGGTGAGAGAGTACTTCTCCATGGGCCGCCATGCGAACGTCGACTGCTTCTATCTCTGTCAGATGTACGCGAAGGTACCTAAACATCTGATACGCGACAACGCGAACCTGCTGATCCTGTTCAAACAGGATGGTACCAACTTGAAACACGTGTACAACGATCACGTGAATACCGACATGTCGTACGACGAATTTTGTTTGTTGTGTCGCGACTCTTGGCGAAAAAAATATGGATTCGTAGTCATAGACAAGGACAGTGCGCTTAAAGACGGAAGATACAGAAAAGGATTTAACGATTTCGCGATACCGTAACGTGGTCAGTCGTTGTCGATACTTCGCTAAAGACGAACATGGAAGACGTGCGCGAACGTGAAAAAATCGCGAGGGAGATCGAGAAGACGAGCGAGTCGATTCGCAAGAAACACCGCGCTCTGAAGACCGGTAGAATCAAGGAGGACATGGCGTTGAAGAGGCGTTTCAAGCCTATTATCGAGCCGCTGCGGCAGATCGTTGACAGTCCCGGCATGCGCGCGATAAAGAGACAGTCGCGCGACAATGACGCAGCGTCTGCCCCTAAGTGCGAGAAGAAGGAGGAAGAGAAGGAGGAGGGAGAGGAAGCGAGCGAGACGTTCGCGCGTTTCGTGACCCCGCGTAAATTCGACGATCGGTCGCATGACCCTGTACAGCCGATAACCTCCACCCCGCGTACGACG
>NW_017299091.1:20777-21441 GCF_001594075.2 Trachymyrmex cornetzi
CGTTTCGACGTGGATGACGCTGACAATATAATTATCGACGACGTACGATACGCCGGTACACCCGGTCTTTACCAATTGATTTTCAAGAGAATTCCCGACGATGTTCTCTACACGGAAGACGATATGAACAAGTACAAGAGTATGCTGCTGGCGACGAACGCGCACAAACACAAGCATCATTCGCAGGGCCGATTATTGAGCAACAGGGGGTACAAGTACAAACATATAATCGCGCCGCTGATGTCGATGACACCCAAGAAACCGAATAAGAAATCTGGAAAGGGATTACCTCGCGCAATGACGCTAAACGACAACGCGATCGATTACGTGCACTGGGACGATCCCAACGAGCTGGTGGATCGTTTACGATTGCTCGACGCTTCGCACCGAGCGGGCAATACCGCTCACGACAACGAGATGCTGTCCATCATCGAGGAACTTCGTGAAACCGGTCTTATTATAAATTAAATCGCGTATCGACGAAACGAGTCAGTCGAGTAGCGTCAACGAGAAACGATACATTTTTTTCTTGCACCATGTGTATGTATTACACGTCGAATCATGAAAAAGAGAAAAGTTGGCGCCGAGAGACGCCGACTCGTCGAGGAATTGCACGCTCCGGCGAGAAGAAATTTTCCGCGAAGACGCGTCATAGTCCAGGGAT
>NW_017299091.1:23453-24128 GCF_001594075.2 Trachymyrmex cornetzi
TGTATTCAGTTCGATGTAATCGCGGAGCCATGGAGATTGAGCGAAATGTAGCACCCGGTGGATCTTTGTCACGCGGAGCCCGTGACGAGTACATTGCTGCAGGTTGCGGTAGTGGATGACGTAACGCTTCTTATCGTACAGCGTCGCGAGAAGTTTATCTTCGCGCTTGCCTGGTGGCTTATCGCGCGTTGGGCAGAACGGTAGGTCAATGTGTTGGTCGTGCAGCTGTTGTGGATACTCGAGATCGACCTCGAGAATATAACCGGTAGGCGAATCCGGAGCGATCACGCTCACGTCAAAGTTCGCAACGTCTTCAACCCATCGAAATTCGGCGTATGGTAACGGCTGACACATCGCCCATCCGTACAAATTATTCACATCGTAGTACATAAGGTACGACGACGGTTTCGATGAGTCGTACGAACGCATGTACTTGTTATTAGCCTGCGCGTATCTGCCGGAACATTGACTGAGGCCACCGCGTATACCGCGCTCCATGAACATGACCATATCAATGTCGGTTAGCAACTCAAATCTTACACGCGTATGTTTTAGCATGGCGTCCCACGTGAAACCTGGCAATGTATAGTAATGCGCGGGATCGAGGCCGTAACTCGCGACGCAACTATTTCGGAAATTTTCGAAAATGTCGGCTAATAACAAGACATCGGTTTT
>NW_017299091.1:24401-24772 GCF_001594075.2 Trachymyrmex cornetzi
TTTCTAAACTTGTACTGAGAAATTTGAAAGAATCGATAAATCTTAATTTTACGCAATTTTTCTGAAAATGATTTTCATTTTTGTCTTTGGTGCTATCTACATGTTTCGTGAATGATATGTATTTTTCTTTTGTAATCGGTAATACATTTACATTTCCATCGTGCGCGTAGCAATTTCATTGATTATGAAATGAGCGTCGTACCCCGACAAGTTGTGAAATACAACCGGAATATACATTGAATATTTATAATTTAAATTGCAATTTGAATGTGCTGGACCGCGGTATCCACCGGTTAAGTGGCAATGATCGCGGACCCGCGTATCGTCCGGCGCGAACGGCTTCTCGCAAATATGACAACGCGTCGCGGTGC
>NW_017299091.1:25997-27914 GCF_001594075.2 Trachymyrmex cornetzi
CCAGCATCTTCGAGAAATCGGCGAGGCTCGATATGATTATAGTTTATCACCGCACCTGTCGCTATACGACTCTCGAACGCGGCTTCTATCTCTCGCCATACGAGAGACCGCTCGTTGCCACTCGCGTGCCCTCCACCACTCGCGTACTCGCCACCAACGTGCACGAAACGTCGCTCCAATTGCGATTTTGCACCCGCGAGTCGCGATCCTCGCCACCGCGGATTGTCTATGTCCAACGGCGAGGCGCGGACGCTTGACACGGCAAAGTTCTTCGAGCCGCTCGATGCACTCGTCGCATCGTTGCAGCCACGCGAAACACTCAACCAGAGTAGCGACCTGACCGCACTGCTCCAGCAGTTCGCGTTCCACTCGCTCGTGGTTTTCCATGTCTTTTTCACAGTCTTTAGATCACGTTGCACTCTTCCACGGAGCACTTGCATGTGACTCATTCACACACCTTGCACCGCCGCTCCATATCTATAATTGCATAGTACCTTCGCGCCATGTGATACTTTTTTAATGCGGAACGGCATGAATAACACTGAAGGCATTCATCTTCACACGTGTCACGAAATAAATATTTTTCTTTTAAAGAAGGATCTCCCATCCAGTAGTAGGTCTCGTGGTAGTAATTTAGCATACTTACATCACCGCCTATCGACAGATTGGCTATTTTTTCACCACCCGCGGGAATCGTAATGTTCCTGTCGCAGTGATAAACAGTCTCCATCGCGATTTTCGATACACAAAAAAGCCATTGTCTGTTAACCTGCGAGTTTTATATCTATTTTCAAAGTCATAATTCTCACAATATTTATTGAATAACCGCGTGTACACTTTCTGTCGCGCGAATAAAGGCCAGGAATAAACGGGTTGATTGCAAATTTTTGCCTGTTCCATGACACGCTGGTCGCATATTCTTAACTCTCGATCGCGTAGAAATTGCACCGGTGATATTCGCACACTTGTGTCTCTCTCTGTCGTGGATTTTCCTAGAACGTGTATCGCATCTTTTCTAGTATCCTGTACAGCCATATTTCGTACATCCATGTCTCACTCACAATATTGTTCACAATACTGTTCACAAAGGTTTTTAATTTGTGCACTGTGGACACTTGTTGCACGGAAATATATTGTACAATGCTACTCTGCAGTTCGTGCAAGATCGACCATTTAATGCATCAATATAATTGATACTATGCTTCTTTATATAATGCATTCCCACGGTGTCAATGTTAGCTAAAAGCACCATGTATGCTGCACATACGGTTAAAGGACCGCCAGTTGTGTAGTAGGACTGAATCATGCAGTATTTGGTACGATCGTTCAGTGCACGGATTTCCGCAGCTGGTATAAATTTTTCTTCAATATCCGTTTCGTATTCGCTCGCGTCACTGGCAAAACCGGTGTCGTCGGATAACACGGATTCTTCGTCGGATGAATCTTCATTCAGTATCTCCGCAAAATCTACTTCCATTTCATCAATAACTTTGAACACTTCGTCTCTGATATTCGCGAATTGTTCCTCATCCACGTTTCTAATAAAACTCGGCTATGTCTTCAATGTTTCCGATATTTTCAAATACTACATCGTCCACATCCACGTCCTCATCAACATTCACAAGATGGTCTACCATACCTTTTGTATTACACTTAATGATTGATTCGGTAATCATACAGGAGTAGTAAGTGGGCAGCTATGGGCCGTCAAAACAAACCCCCTCCACTCGACCTCTGGCGCCAGGTGGGGGTGGCCTAGACGGGTCTGTCAGGGAAAATGGTGCGCTCTGATTAGTCGGTGACGGTGGGATAACGAGGTAATTAAATGTCGCGTTTTGATTGGCTCGGCCCATAGTTGCCCACACGCTGATTGGCTCGGTCCATAGCTGCCCGTGCGACGATTGGAGAGGGTGGGGG
>NW_017299091.1:28587-29027 GCF_001594075.2 Trachymyrmex cornetzi
CAGAGCGTTCAATGGCTTCTTTGTTGCCTCGGAAAACGAGTCTGATGATTTCAGCGCCGATAAAGGGATTAGTCAGAAGTTCTATCTCCTTGATCAAATATCGTGCGCACTTGTTAACGTTGTCGATAACAGACGTTAGCTGGTTTACATCGACACATTTGATTACTCTCTCCATTCCTTGAAATGTAGCTTGCTGTATTACAATCGCGACGGAGTAAGATTTTCTTTTCTTCGTCGGTGGTTGTGCTGACTCTGCCTGTGTATTTGCGGATGAAACTTCCTTTGGAACATTTTCATTTTCCTTGTGCGTCACCAGCTTTTGCACCGTAGGCGGAGGTGAAGCTAACGAACATGTTTGCGAATGAGATAGGATTTACTTTGGTTTTGCTGCTTTCGCTTAGGTACGTGCTCATGAGTCCCATATTCTCTTGAAATTGTTT
>NW_017299091.1:29913-30159 GCF_001594075.2 Trachymyrmex cornetzi
TTAGAGAAAGATATGTTTGCAGGGTGCACGATTTTTCTTTCTTACAACGAAAAGTATAAGAAAGGAAAGCTAACAAAAATTCAAGCGATTTATGAATTTTTTTTATTGAATATTTTATTTTTTGTGCTTGTCATAAAGTTATAGTACATGAGAATCCTTTCAGTTAAAAAGCGTGGCAAAAATGTTAAATTAGATATGCGATAGGTTAACCTAAGGATAAGAATACCATAGAGTGACAAAAACTTT
>NW_017299091.1:32408-35574 GCF_001594075.2 Trachymyrmex cornetzi
CAACACGAGGTTGGCGATAATTTTAATTTCGTAGATTTACGGACGGAAAACTCGCGACGCTTTAGAAATTTCGACATGCTCGGGAGAGAGGCTAGTTTCGTGATACGACCAATACCCGAAGGTGAGGATACTGTTCGCTGGCTAGAAAACGCGTTCCGTGAAATCTACGCGTATGCGATACGTTCGTGCGAACCGGGCGATTACGTGGGTTTATCGTTCGATTCACCGAATTTAACGCATGGTCCAGCAGGACTATCGTTTCGTCCGGTGCGTGACTTAACTTCCGAGGACATATGGCGACTCGTGAGTTCAGTAGCTCAAAGTGCCGGAGGGCTCGATATCGCGGAAAATTTCGACGTACGCGTTTTTACGACGTTGCGGCACCTGCGGGACGTGGTGGTAGAGCAAATCGACTAACACGCGAAGACGTAGCAAAACGCTCGATTTTGCAATTAAATAATTCTGATAATTTGTGTTTTCCACGTTCCCTCGTAGTGGCACGAGCACATTGTGAACGAGGAAATCTGCGTATGGGTGAACTCCATGAAAAATGGAATTGCATAAGACGACAGAGCTCCTCGTTACAATCCGAATTAGCGAAAGAACTAACGAGGAACGCTGGCGTCACAATTCCCGAGCAGGGATGCGGTATGCGTGAAATCGAGCGTTTTCAACGTTACCTCGCTGCCGAAAATATAGCAATAATTGTGTTCAATTTTAGTACTTTCGGGCGCGGTGAGAATCCGGTATATGACGGTTGCACGTTACTTGACCCTCTAGGACGCGAACCGAGTATTAAACTGCATATAATGTACTATGAACGTAAGCGTCATTTCAACCCGATATTAAACGTAAAAGCCGCTGCTGGTTCTCGCGGGGGATATTGCGTCGTGTGCAATATGGGCTATCGTAAAGATAGAGGTCACCGTTGTACTAAAAAATGCCCACGTTGCCACGCGATTCCGTCGTGCGAATCCCCCGACGCGCAGCTAATTAAGTGCCAATCGTGCAATCGTGCGTTTTTCGGTACCACGTGTTTTGAACGTCATCGCGCGGAAAGATCTTACAACGATCAATCCCCCGCAAGCGTTTGCGAATCGGTTAAAATTTGTAACGATTGCGGGCGATTCGTAAAGTTAAATTCAAAACACGAATGCGAAATATCCTATTGTAGAACATGTCGATCGCTTCAGTCTTCGAATCATTTCTGCTTCATGCGACCTCTTCGATGTAAAGTCGTTACTGAGAATCCGGGTGAGGGTACGAGTAGTGCGACGATACAGGAAGACGTGACACATGCAAGTGAGAATGAGCCCGAAGTCAAAAACAAATTTAAAAGAGACCACGTCGCATTCGTGTTCTACGATTTTGAAACGCGACAGTACGAGACTTACGAAGGTAAAAATTCACGTTCCAACTCTCTGCGTCGCAGATCAGATTTGCGAAACTTGCGCGGAGATAGACGATATGTCGGTGCGATGTCGTTGGTGCGGAGTACGCGAGTTTATATTTCGAGATAACCCCGTGAAACAGTTTGTCGAACTCGTAACGCGAACGACAAAATGTTTTAAAAAGATTATTTGTATCGCTCATAATGCGAAAGCGTTCGACGCGCAATTCATTTTAAAGTATTTAGTAGAAGAATCCGAAATTACGGAAGAACCGCGGGTAATTTTGAACGGGACGAAGATTATCGTAATGACGGTCGGGAATACGAAATTTATAGATAGTCTCAATTATTTACCGATGCGTTTGGCCGATTTACCCAAAGCTTTCGGGCTGAAGAATACGTCGGACAAAGGCAACTTTCCTCACCTGTTCAATACGAGGGAGAATCAATCGTATATCGGCCCGATACCTGACGCGCGATATTATTCTCCCGATCAAATGAAGCCCGAAGAACGAATGCGATTTACAAACTGGCACGATGAGATGATACGCGCAAATTTTATTTTTAATTTTCAACATGAAATAGTAAAATATTGCCGTAACGACGTAGAAATTCTTCGACGCGCATGCATGGCGTTACAGAAAAATTTTTTTGAAACGTGGTAATGTGTGTCTGTTCGAGGAATGTACAACTATCGCTTCCTCGTGCATGAAAGTTTTTCGCAAAAACTTTTTGCGCGAGAAAGAAATAGGAATCATTCCTCCGGGCGGATATAGAAATGCGGATAAACAATCGCGAAAAGCCTTAAAGTGGTTAGTGTGGAAGGAGCGTGAGCTCGGTCATCGCATAATTCACGCGGGACGAGGGCGCGAGTACGAGATTGATGGCAGGCGCGTTGACGGATACTACGAGTCGGAATCGGCAGACGGAATACAACGTTACGTACTTCAATTCCACGGATGTTTCTGGCATGGATGTCCGACGTGCTTTCAGGTGAATCGCGACAGAACGTTTTCGTCCACGAATCGTGGAGATACGATCGACGCGCGTTACGAACGAACTCTCGCATCGACATATCGTCTACGAAAACGGGGATACCACGTGATAGAGAAATGGGAGTGTAACTTTGACCGGGAAATGCGTGAAAATCTTGAGATGCGTGATTTTCTCAAGAATCACACGCTTTAAAATCTGATCCTTTCGACCCGCGCGATGCGTTTTTCGGCGGTCGTACGGGAAACGTCGCTACCCGCTATGAAATTACACGTACAGAGAAAATACGTTATGTGGACGTATGCTCTTTGTATCCGTATGTATTGAAAACGGGTGCTTTCCCATACGGTCACTCCGATATTTATATCGGTGAGGACTGTAACGAGTTAATTGTTGAAGCGCCAAATTTTAATTTTGACTCGGTCGAAGGTCTTGTACGCTGCAAGGTGCTCCTACCGCGTAATCTTTCATCCGGTACTCCCGTATCGGGTAAGAGGAAAGCTGCTTTTCTCACTGTGTCGAAGCTGCTGCGAAACTTTCTTGCAGGAAACGTGCACTTACGATCGTCCCGACGAGCGTGAATTCGAAGGTACTTGGGTATCCTGCGAATTACGCAAAGCCATCGAGAAGGGCTATCTCGTGACGAGCGTTAGTGAAATTTGGCAGTATAAAGTCACACGATACGATCCCAATACTCGGCAGGGAGGTTTGTTTGCCGAATATATAAATACATTTCTACAATTAAAGCAGGAAGCTAGTGGATGGCCGAGCGAATGCGGGGAT
>NW_017299091.1:36055-36578 GCF_001594075.2 Trachymyrmex cornetzi
TGAAATTATAACACGAAACGAGACAAAGTCATGTGCGCCGGTATTGGTAAAACGTAAATTTATTAATAATCGTTATTCTTGTCCATACGGTTTCGTAGATGAATAACCTTTCTCTCGCTCGAACTTTCTCCCTTGTTTTAAGTTAGCAACGTTGTCGAATTTTCCGTCCATTAGTATAATTAGGTAAAAATGTAAAGTTATAATGTGAGATTTTGTGAAATATGAATATTGTTTTTGTAAATATTTTATTGTTTTGTACATCTTTTTGGTATTAGAATTGTTCTTCAATTTTATAATGTAAAATATAAATATTTTTTACCATATAAAATTGTATTGTATTCGAGGCTTTTAAATAAAAAAACTTTAAAAGCTCTTTTTCCTCTTTTTCCCCTTTTTTGTAAGAAATAAGTAATAAACATAAAAATAAAATATTTTATATTTAAAACACAAGAAAAATTTTTACCTTCTTCCTTCCTCCGTTATAAGCTTTTTTCCCACGGCATCGCATGTAAGCTCGTAGCGG
>NW_017299091.1:37323-37590 GCF_001594075.2 Trachymyrmex cornetzi
ATAATCGACGATCTTATGAGAGAATCGTCGTCGAGCGACGCGATCGTGGATCTTTTCACCATAGGCAGTCATCATAAGAATCTCAGTGTTATTCTTATCTCGCAGAATCTCTTCCATCAGGGACGTGGTCAGCGCGATATATCGCTCAACGCGAATTACATCGTCGATTTTTCAAAAATCCACGTGATCGAGCTCAAATTCGTCATTTAGCGCGTCAAGTCTATCCCGACGATCCGAAATTTCTAGAAGAGGCATACTACGACGCTA
>NW_017299091.1:37938-40020 GCF_001594075.2 Trachymyrmex cornetzi
TTAACCAAATACAAAACGCCTCTGCGTCGCATCGTTGCAAAACGTGGAAATTGGAAGGATAAAAGAAAGCTGTTGGTTCAGCGAGGCGGATTTTTACCTTATATTATCGGACCTATATTATCGACCTTATTATCACTAATTATCGAAAGTACGAAATAGTGGGGATAAAACGCTATGGAGAGGGCCAAAAAAATGGTTTTAATTTCGACGGAAAATCTCGAGAGAATGCAACATCAGTTACGTCAGAATCCGACATCATTCGCTGACGGAGAGTCAAAGGAAATCGCAATACCGCAAAATTCAGATAACACAGTGAGCACTAATAACACGGTGCAAACTCCCGGAACTCATCTAACACGACTCGATGCGGAGATGGGCCGTATTCTTAATTCTGACTGGCCACGTGACGAAAGTGAGAGATGGAAAATGTACAGAGAGGCATTATGGCGATACCTACGATTTATCCAAGAAACGCGAAGGCAGAAAGACGTCCGCAGCGAAAACACAGAAGACAACGCTACACGAGATGGCTCCGCTGATAACGAGACGACGAGCGATGACGTTTTTCACGATCTCACGCAAACATCGGATATACCGTCAGCACATTCCGTCAGTAATACCGGTATTATTACGAAAAATTTTGAAATTTCGAGCGATCATAATCATGCGAAGAATAATCATGCGATGAAAAGCATTGAGGAAATAGTGGAAAGCGTACCGAAATCTTATCGTAAGCATGCACACTTACTGATGAAACATTTGATTCGAAATGCTATACCTGATAAAATTAGTTGGGACGAGCATGGAATCGTGACTATAGATGGCAACGTCGTGAAAGACTCGAATATCACTGACTTGATAAACGACGCGATGCGTGAGAGAGAAACTGTGAAAGCAGTAGGTAGAAATCAGTTTGCGCGATTACTCCGTGCGTTGAACGTACCTTCTGCGCTGGTGAGAAATAAAAGATTATTGTCCTATCTATCTGTTAGTGATTATCGATGTACTAAGTAAATACGTATGGGTAGAACCGTTACGCGACGAAACGAGTAACTGCGCGATAAAAGCTTTTCAACGCGTACTAGCGAAAAGCGAAGGACGAGTACCCGTATACCTGCAAACGGACAAGGGTAAAGAATTTGTCGCGCAATCAATGCAGAAATTTCTTAAAGAAAACAACATTCGTTTTCGAGTAACGCGCAATCCACACGTCAAAGCCGCCATCGTCGAGCGCTTCAACAGAACACTGAAGGAACGAATGTGGCGTTATTTTACGCATAAAAATACGCGACGCTACATCGATGTTCTGCAGGATATTGTACACGCTTACAATCACACGCGTCACTCGTCCACGAGAATGCAACCTGAGGTAGTAACAAGAGAAAACGCACGTATCGCTCGTGAAAATATAGCTCGTCGTTGGAAAAACGAAACGTTAGAGAAACGGGTGCGAAAGATTAAATATCGGGTCGGAGATCACGTTCGTATCAATAGAGCGAAAGGTGCCTTCGAGAAAGGATACGAGGCTAAGTGGAGCGAGGAGATACTTCAAATTGACCGTGTTTTCGATTGGCGAAACCCTCACGTGTACGAACTGCGAGGTTTAGCAGGCGAAGTCATAGACGGTATTTTTTATGAGCAAGAATTAGCTCGAGTTGAGAAAAACGTAGAGGAAGAACAGTTTATCGTCTATCGCGTGATAAAGAGTAGAGGACGAGGAGCTAATAAGCAAGTGCTTGTTAATTGACGCGGTTATCCCAGTAAGTTTGATAGTTAGATTCCGGCTTCGAGTTTAATTTCTCTTCGCGATGGAGGAGGAACAATTTCTTCTGGTACTTCTGAGCAACAGCAGTATGCGTCCATTTCCGGATAATACAACTTCGTCCTTCATCACGGAATTACCTCACTCTGTTGCGTTACACGGACAATGGGAGGTTGCGATAACCGAGATTCAATTTTCCTGTACCTTTTTACACATACGTCATAACGAAAATGTGATCAGATTCGTCGATGTTAAACCCGATGAGGGGACGAAAGGTGCGTTTACGGCGAAAGAAGTTGCATTTCCAAATGGAATTTACA
>NW_017299091.1:43616-48686 GCF_001594075.2 Trachymyrmex cornetzi
CTACGCCGAAAAATGAATTCACTGGAAGTTTTAAACGCCTTACATCATCTCAGTGTCCGACATGCGGGGGTCTATCCTGCCGACCGACTGCCGAGGGTGTGGACGAGGTCGACTGCCATTATCGCTAACACAGACGATCACGATCGACCTGGCCAGCACTGGGTCGCCTTTTACATCGACGAATGCGGTACAGGAACATATTTCGATAGCTACGGCTTGCCGCCCTTGGACTCAAGATTCCTCTTACGACTTCGCCGAAACTCCACCACGTATCGCTGGAATACGACGACGCTGCAAGGAATACTTTCTCAAACTTGCGGACAATACTGCTGTGTATTTCTATATTTTATGTGTAATGGTTATAATCTTAGCCAGTTTCTTAGTCTGTTTACCTCTGATTATAAACGCAATGATCGATTGATCGCACAGTTATTTCATACATTTTTTCTTCGTTGTAAACGTAAAAAAATTAATTCTCATGCTGTATGCCGTTATGTTCAATCGTCTACTCTTTTAAAATATAAATAAATATTTTATGTAATATCATTTTTCTTTTTAAAATAAACGTTTTTGATCATGTAAATATGGTATTTCGTCCGTTTCTGGCTCGGCGACGATTGGAGAGGATACACGTCACCGACCAATCAGAGCGCACCATTTTCCCTGACAGACCCGTCTAGGCCACGCCCACTTGGCGCCGGAGGTCGAGTGGAGGGGGTTTGTTTTGACGGCCCATAGCTGCCCACTTACTACTTACAGGGCACCAACTGAGGTACCGCGCGCTGATGACCATTATATATTCCATTTGAAACTTCTTTGTCCCTTTGTCTATCCTCTATTGGATCGCAGCATCGGTGATGTGTCACCTATCATTTCTTAGAAAAAATCGCTATCGACGCCTCTCTTAACGCATCGTGTCATATTCGCGACATGTTACCGATCTCCTAAACAAAATATCTTATTCACATTATAGTATCGCGACGCATTTCGGGGTGGTGGGCGCGGGGTCCGCGGCGGTCCGCGTGCGATGGCGGCGGCGACGGCGGCGGCGGCGACCACAAACGCATTTTTTCGGGTGTATATATAAATACCCGATAACGCCGGGGCCTTCCAGCGCCTCCCCCCTCCTGCCTCGCACCTACGAGTACCAATTCCCCGCGCGCCTACCAGTACCCCCCGCGCCCCGCACTCCTCAGAGGACCTGATCCAGAACCGCTACTATATTACTACTGATCTCTAGCAACGAGAACACTAGTACAAGATAAATCATTATACCATCCATTTACTTCACGAATGTATTGACCTAAATCATCCCACATCCACTCACTCGGACTTAATGTTAAAAACCATGTCGCAGGTCCGTAATATTGTATCATACAATTTAAATCATTTTTTTGGTCTACGCCAGTATTGTTCCGTATTTCTTAAAGTGGAAAATATCGTATTCAAATTAGATGCTAATAAATTTTCATACATTGCTTGCAAATATTCCGAAGCCGTATAATAATCTTGCAAATTAGTTACATTCAATTTATGGTAAATACCACGAGTTAATTGACGGTTATTCGCATTATTTAACAAATAAAATAAGTACTGTTGATTTAGTCTGAATTGGGGATGTTTAGATGTCAAACAAACTTTAATAAATTCGTGATCATGAAGTTTAATCTGTTTAGATTCATATTGTCCATTAACATCAAAAGGATATAAATCTGGAAAACACAATAAATCTAAAAATTTTTCACGATTGTCCAAGGGTAATTCTTGAATTTTTAACATTAAAAATAAAGCGGTAGCACTTTCATGTGATTTTTTTTCATATAAAAGATAAATAGTATACTGCTCGTAATAACTATTATTATCATGAACTATCTGAGTTAACATTGCTTCACCCTTATTATTTAATATAGTAGTTTCTACGTTATTTTTTGTTTCTTGTGTTTCAATTTTTGAATTTAGTAATGTATCGTTGTCGTTCGAAACAGATTCACTATCACTTTCCTCTTTTAGTTCAAAAAATTCAATATTTTCCGAACATAATTTACCGTGAGCATCTGGCAGTATAATATGTTTGTAAAGAGGATTGTTATATTTTAACCATGTTAAAGCATCGAATACTTTTTTTACATCTATCAATTCTTCCCAAATAATTTTAGATTTTGTCGGAATATCTCTGATTAAAATATATATTTCACTTTTTTTACTTATTAGATCAGTATTTGAACATATTTTATTTAATGTTCTTTGTAAATGTAATAGCAAATGGAATGTTCTACCTTTTACTTTCTGTACCATCTGTCTTTGAGGTAACTTTTTGTTCATTACAGTTCCCATTTTAACAACAGTTTGGAATGCTTTAGCTCTTTGTATAAGAATTTTTTCAAATGTATTAAGAGATGATATTACTTCGGGAACATCTTGTATAAATAGATTATTTAAAACACAATACGCAGGCATTAATCCATTACGAAATTTTCGTTCGCGATAATTACATATGTTAGAAATTTAACTGCCTATTACGGTCGGAGCTGGATCTTCGTTGCTTTTTAATAATTCAAGATTGAATTATTAATTATTAATTAATTCAATCTTGAATTATTAAAAAGCAACGAAGATCCAGCTCCGACCGTAATAGGCAGTTAAATTTCTAACATATGTAATTATCGCGAACGAAAATTTCGTAATGGATTAATACCTGCGTATTGTGTTTCAAGATTGAATTATTAAAAAGCAGCGAAGATCCAGCTCCGACCGTAATAGGCAGTTAAATTTGTAGTATTAATTGAGTTTCTCAAATAAACGGTCAAAAAATATAAATAAATCACATATGTATTGTGGGTTAATATTATGATTTTTTACATACGCCATTAAATCTCTCCAAATTGGAATATCTAATTGTTCTTTAATCTTACTAACTTCAGATACACTTCTTTTGTAACAAAATCTTTCACATCAAGCACAAACATATCGAAGTATGTCCATGGATCGTTTAGTAAACGCCTTAAACGCTTTGCTATATTTAGAAATAATATCATCATCACTTAAAGTAGTTAAAGTCTGATGATGTTTGTATACATTTACTAGTTGTTGATCCAAGGTTATAATTTGATTTAATGTATCTATATCAGCAGAACTTAAAACCTCTTCTAGATCTATCATCTTTCGATAAAATGCTGTCATTCGATAAATCAAACATATAATATTTCCCACCTTTGGAAAATGAGGTGACAATAATTGAGCAGAAAGAGACATCACTTCGCAAAGAGTTGGATCAATATAACAATTATTAGTATGACCCAACTTATTAGTCGAAATGTTTATTGTACATTTTTGATGAAATTCATGTAACAACTGTGGTATTTTCTTTAAAGTGCATCTATTTAATGCTTCAAGGAATTTTTGATAACAATCAATTATAAGTGGATCAATATTACATGAAGCACTATATGACTATGCTTGTTTTGCTCGTGCTTCTATTAGAGGTAATATATTTGTAACTTGACCTTTTACGTTCATTATCAAAGGTTCCGATGAAACAAGTTTATCATGATACATAGAAGCGAAATAATTTTCGGTCGAAGCTGTATGTCTCGATATACCACATAATGCATGTAATCTATCATCAATTGTTAAACAGTCAGTGACAAGAGTTAGGTGTACTTCTGACCTCTTTTTAAGTATAGCTAATATTTTGTACATATTGCGAATATAACTGTTCCTAACATGCAAAGACCAACGTACGATTTTTTCAGCTTCTAATTGTTTTTTAACATGATCTTTAATATTTATTTTTTTGACAATATCTGTTATTATGATAGGATTACGCATTTGTATATAACTTTTTGACCATAACTTGTCATATTTTTTAATAATACTTCGAGCAATATTTTTTTAACACATGGCTAACTTTTAACTTCTTTTTCTCATAATATCGTTTATTATACAGCCATTTACGATTATGATATTGCGTTTGTCTATCTCGTTCATGCTGAGAATGTTTAAGATATCGAGTTCGCCTATTAACACGATTTTTTTCTTTATTGTTTTTATATCGTTGCTTATTTTCTACATCCTGTGCGTACAGGAACTGCTTTTTAACACAATAATTACCTAAATTCTGTTCTTTTAGAGGACGTTTTTTTGCCCGACTATTTTCGATACTTTTCTTACATAAATAATTATCATGAAATCTTTTTAATCGACTGTTTCTGTTGTTCCGTTTCATATTGATTCTTTATACGTTTAGCAAATGTTTCAGCCTCTCTTGCTCTTATTATTACTATGGGAAGTACTTTTTGAGGAGTACCAGATTGTGAATCTTGAGGAAAATGCTTAATTACATTTGTTTCAAGAATTTTTAACAAATGTAACCGCATTAACCAATGTTCATAGTTTACTTTTTCATGCTTAATATTAAATAATAATGAAATTGCAAAAGCTATAGCAAAAACACCACAATCACTACAGTTTCGTTGACCTTGCACGTCAGGAAATTTAACAGGATTTTTTTCATAGTCATATGTTGGAAATAATCTTTCCAAAAATTGCTTATGTTGTTCGTGCAATGTTTTATTATTCAAGGAATCTTATATAAATATATTTTTTCTATCGTAAAAACTACATACCCAATGTCCGTCTAATAAACTTGATGAACTATATAATATTTGTATATGTTTTGTATCTTTTGATACAGCTTGTATTGTATCTGGTAACTGTATTCGCCATATTTCAACAGGTCGATAATCCGAATAATTTGTTAAAAGACTTTGAAAATGATCCATATGTCTATCCGTCAGCCATTCGCCTTGAACTATTATATTTTTATCTTCAATCATTAAAGTTATATGTTTTTTTGTATGTACAGACATATTGTCTCAAAAATTAATATTCTTATAAATTAATTTTTTAATACAATATATATATTTTTTTTTTCTATAAATTGACTTTTATTATGTGTGAATAATTGGGCGAATTTAACGCTGATGCAGCAGATTTTTTGTAAAACAATTTATTTTGAAAAATTAAAGTTCAGCGTTAGTAGCAGCCGATTTATCAGCGCTATGGCAACTT
>NW_017299091.1:48889-49879 GCF_001594075.2 Trachymyrmex cornetzi
TTCTCGGAATCTGTAAAAAAGATATTTATTTATGCAATATACAATGTATATAAATTAATAGAATTCAATAATAAAAAACACAATATTAAAATTTAAAAAAATACGTTTAAGGCATTAATTTCTATAGATTGTGTTTTTCACATGTACAATACCTGACCAGTGATTCTTTTTAGTAAAGGTAGGAAGTTACTTTTCAGAAAAAGTAACAGCAATAGTAACCTCTTATATTTTTGCAAATAAATTACCTAGAAATTTTCACTTCTGCTGCTCTACTAGACCGCCATCTCCTGCTCTTCACTAAAATTCAGAAATTCTCTCCCTCTTCTCTCTCTCTCTCTCTCTCTCTCTCTCTCTTTTTCTCTGCTGTTCCGCTCTTATTTTTGTTATAATTAAAGCCTGCAATAAATAAATTGTGTTGTTCACTTACAATTAAACTGTTACAAATTAAAAAAACAATACTATTATATCATACTTACTCGTAATTCATTTATTATTATATAATCACAACTTTTTTTATTCTTCTTTCCTCTTTCTCTTTGTGCACTAGTAAATACATATGTATATGCAATTAGTGTGATTTGAATATCGAATGATATCGATACATGTAAATGTGATGCAATCTAATGTTATTTATTTCCGTTGTTATATAAACGAGATAAAGTGCAACTGTCATCTGTGCAACCCATCATCTCGAAGGAAAATGATGATTGAAAATAATAAGGGAGTATATGTATTTACATATGTTTGTATATACATTTATTTATATCTACATTTTTAATAATAAATTTTTAATTACAGGCAAAAGAAGATATGGACATGGACAATGATATTGATATTGAATTATTGGATTCTTCTCCTAGTAGACATATTATCTCTGGATTTCGGATTTCGATTCCCTCGATTCCCTTTGCCGTGGAATCCGTACAGGCCGCCGCTCCTCTGCAGGTCGCTGCACCTTCACAAGCTGCTGTCGCTTTTCCGCAGGTTGCC
>NW_017299091.1:49987-51283 GCF_001594075.2 Trachymyrmex cornetzi
CCGTCCGCGTTCCTTCGCAGATTGTCACTGCCGCTATTCCTCGGGTTTTTCCATCAGGTACTGTACTGCTCCTCTACATGCTACTACGATTATGAGTAGATTATACTAAAGTATTTACCTTTCTTCTTCCCCCCCTCTCTCACTCTCTCTCTCTCTCCCTCTCCCTCTCCCACCCCCCCCTCTCTCTCTCTCTCTCCTTTTCTCATGCTACTATTACTTCTCTGCTTATCTGTTTATCATCAGCACAGATCCTCCTGTGACAAAATCAGGACAATAATAATATTTTTAATATAATGGTTTTATCTACCTCAGAAATATCAAAAGATCTGCGGGTTATTGCTGTGTTGTGTCTATTGTTCATGTTTCGTCAATGTTTCGTGAACCTCGTCGTTTATTTCAGACGAATGCACTGATACTGTATCACTGTATAGTATGTATGTAAAGTATTAGTACACTGCTCACTGTGATGAAGTGAACATCAAGGTTTACGTAATGTTAGCATGAGCAATAGATTACGACACAATGGTAACCCGCAAAATAAGCTTGAAAGCATCAAAAAGTATTTTTTACTTACCTTGTTTTAATTTTATAGGTTACAAATTTAGAGGCACAAATGGTGGAATGCGCCGTAAGTCAAAAGGCTTATGTATATTCAACTGGGAGAGGCGGGAGAAGAATAGGACAAGGACGAGGAGGAAAAGAGGATGAGAACGTGGAAGAAAAGGAGAAAGGGGAGAGACGAGGAAAAGAAGGAAAAATGGGAAGAAGATAAAGAAAAACGGAGAAAACACATTAAAATATTAATTATTTAAATAATAATTAAAATAATTAATACTTTATATATTAAAATAATTAACATTTTATGTATTAAAATAATCATATATTTTAATTAATAAAATGTTCAATGTTCAACAACAAATGTTTATTGTTCATTATTGAAATATTGTAATCATTTATAGTCAATGTAAATTAAAAAATGTATTAATTTGTGTTAATTTGTGTTTATTTGTGTTTTTTCTTTTTAAATAAATAATATTCAATTTGAGTAAATAGCTAATATATGTTTCTATCAATGTAGAATAAAGTTGAATCTTGGTTAATCGAAAATTGTAAAATTCGGCAGTATACAAACAAAAGAATAAAGTTGAATCTCAATTAATCGGAAATTGTAAAACTCGGCAGTAGTGTACAAAAAAATAAAAATTAGATTGTACCGATACAAAAATCAATCTACATTGTTGGAAGTATGTATGAGTGTTCGTCTCTCTCTCTCTCTCTCTCTCTCTCTCTCTCTCT
>NW_017299091.1:52037-53717 GCF_001594075.2 Trachymyrmex cornetzi
AAAAAACCGAGAATTTCGGATGCTCGGATGCCCGCAATTCGCTGACTCGCGTAAAGACACGCGTGTCTTGCGCTGCGCGCCCACTTGACGCGAGACACTACCGTGTCTCTTGATGTTGAAAAAACGTTATTTATTGTATTAAACATTGAAACTTACACATTATATTCCTTCTTCACGTCGCTCGATACGTTGCTCTCTTTGCGAAGTACATTTTCAACCGTTCGTACAAGCGGATATCGCAAGACTGATCGCATCCTCGTAAATTGTGACGTATATGGTAATACTTCTAAAATCAAAGAAGAAGCAGGCTGTCCCCTTCTTTCCAAGAATTTCGAACGTGTCGCAACACGTTTTATCACGTCTTTCTACGTATTTTCTTTATCATGAATTTATACATACGTTTATACATACGTTTATACATGCATTTATACATACATTTATTATACGTACATACGTTCATACATACGTTTATACGTACATACATACATACGTTTATATGTATATACAAACATACGTTTATACATATGTTGATACATATGTTTATACACGTTCATACATATGTTATACGTACATACGTTTATACGAACATACGTTTATACGTAAATACGTTTATACATACATACGTTGTATATACGTTCTTACATATGTTTATACATACGTTCATACATAGTAAGGTATTGTAAGATATTTCTAGATATAAATATTAAGCAATCATAATGTGTACGTAACACATGTATATTTGGAGGTCGCTACGTCCTCACAAGCGTTTTGTTCGAACCGTGGATCGGAAAACGATCACGGCCAAAGGACGTAGCATGAAGGTTGCACGTGTGCGCCGAAAATTCACGAACATAGGATCAGCCAAAGCGATCGCCGATTAGCACCGGCAGTCGCGTTCGAAACATAGAGAATAACAGAGACCGTTCGTCTAATCGTCCGCTTACACAAATTCGGTCGATTTCGGAGTACCATACGGTAACATTCGGGCGTTAAGCCACTTCGGAAGAGGTACATTCGCCTCTTCAAGTCGTCACGGGTTTCGCGTGAAAATCATAGTCTCGGTTACGCGACTCGTTAGTATTAATTAATATATACTCACAGTATATTCGGTTGCAGTGTCTGTAACAAGTCGTTAGCGAAAGAGAGACCGAATAAAGACATTTACTTTAATATATTTATATATAATCAGTGGTTCTTCTCTTAACACCGAGTACCTCCAAGTCCGCAATCTTCCTGACATAAGACATAATACATAAAACGGGCGATACAGTTATCGATCCCCTTACGCCACCCACGAATATTAGTCTTTAACTCCAGAAGTGGGATAGATCTTACAGGTATATACACCGATTCTAACCTAGGGGCAATGAGGGGGGTGAGGGGCAGGGGGTACCCGCGGGGAGGTGGGTGACGTCACAAAGCGAGGGGCTGATGTTATGGAGGGGAGGCGATGACGTCACAGGGCGAGGGGACTGGCGTTATGGAGGAAGGGGTAGATGACGTCACAGGGGCGACGTCACTAGGTGAGGGATGAAATCGCGGGGGTGTGCGGGGATGACGTCACAGTGGGTGACGTTGCGGTACGGGAGGATGTCCCGGGTGCAGGAAATTACGTAGCGGAAATTACGTAGCGCAGGATGTTGTGTGCGCTTCGCGATGATGCGGGGTCAGTGGCCGCCG
>NW_017299091.1:53815-63403 GCF_001594075.2 Trachymyrmex cornetzi
CCTCTTCCTCTTCCTCTTCCTCTTCCTCTTCCTCTTCCTCTTCCTCTTCCTCTTCCTCTTCTTCCTCTTCCTCTTCCTCTTTTTCCTCTTCCTCTTCTTCCTCTTCCTCTTCTTCCTCTTCTTTTTCTTCTTCTTCCTCTTCTTCTTCTTGTTCTTCCTCTTCTTCTTCTTCTTCTTCTTCTTCTTCTTTTCCTTTTGCTACATTTCGTATCTCTTTCTCGACAATTGTTGTTATTATATTAACATTAATAACTTAAAGAAAGCTGTCTCCTAATACGAGCGCAACGATATTGTTGAACGCGGTGATGGTATCGACATGCGGTGGTGTCGCGTGTGATGACGCGCGCGTAATACGATACCGCGTGAATAAGGAAGGAAACAAATAATCGCGGACAATGAAGTAATCTGTATATATTTATTTATAAGTATATTTATATGTATATATGTATATGTATTTTTATGATTTAATGAACTTCTCCTCCGAATATAACTATAATGTTGTCGGCCTCCCAAAATTATATGTGACGACGCGCTGTAATGAAAAAAATAAACGAATAAGTCATCTATAGAGAAAACTTTTTCACAGGCAGATATAAATGAAATACTTACAGAACGTATGAACCTTCCGAGCAGCTTTCAAACCTTATCCCCTCTATGTAACGCTATTGTATGCATCCGAAAACCTTTGTTTACCCTTTTCAGCATCTCCTTTGTAAATAAGGAAATCCAGTATATAGTCCTGACATGTTAAAATTTGACGATACTGCACAATCCTCCACATATTCAATATCACTCATTTGTTTCTTCGAACAAACAGGACAATGAGTAGTATTACGTGTTAACACATTCCGGAATCTAAGTTCTCGGTTGCGAACCAATTGCTCGATCGATAGACATTTACGGTTAGTCATGTTTGCGCAGTCTGACTTTTCGCAAAAATTCTCTCGGATATTTATATGACTATTTCCGGTCAATGACATAAAAAAATGCGAGCGTCACATTTTACAATAAAAGACGCATCCGGTGATGACATCAATGTAATCTAATACAGTAAGAAAAAATGCAACTTTTGCAAATATGTAACTACTTTGTCAAAGTAATATAAGAAATTTTTCAAGGACATTAACATATTTTGGCGATGATATCATCAATTTAACACGTGCAAAAGTGCACCCCTTGCAATAAAAGATTTTGACACATCCGGTGATGACATTAATGTAATCATACACCGCAAATTGCAGCGTCTGCAAAATTGCGAGTTTCAATATGACCTTGTCAGCGTAATATAAGAAATTTTTTTAAGGACATTAACATATTTTGGCGATGACATCATCAATGTAATATGATACAATACCTGCAAAATGCAGCAATTGCAATTTCATCAAAGTATATCTGCTTTGTTAGCGTTATTCAAAAAATTTTTCAAGGACATGATACGACATGTCACAACATGTTCGAGCGGTGATCATCAATGTAATGTCACGTGACCAAGTAAATGATATAAAAATAACAAGATTTAGGTGCACCGCGCTATTAGTCAATCTAACAGCATAAGTGACAACATGGAGGGAGATTTGAGTGAGCAAGCTACCCAACTTAATACAAGAGAAGAGTACGTCGCGTGGGAACAACGTTGCGACGAATTTATAGAATCTCTGGAGGAGCAGAGCCATATCAAACGCCCGCGATTATCGATTGGTAATAGATAATCCGTGATCGCATGCATCACGCGGCTTGAAAGCTTGAAGGATTCGGTGCGCGGACGATTCGTGCATGTTGGCGCAGGATATGGACTTCAATAGCGTGAGATCGAAACGGCGTTCGAAAGTCGTGTTCTAACGGGTGCGGTAATAAACTCCAATCACATCGAACCTCGTCGATTCCTCGAAGACGCGAGTGAAATTGTGCTCGAGCGTGTACAGTGTATCATGCAGAGATATGACGCTATAAAAATAAACACTGTTTTTAATGGTGAATTCGTGGCTGGTGATAAACGCGCGAACAAGAGTATCGCCACCCGGAACATTGAAGACTTTCGATGTACCGATTTACGTGAGTGGTACGTGACGCGCATCGTTGAGCCTATCCTAGCATTGTTGGAAGAGTTCCAGGAACGCGACAGCGGATGGGCATTGTCGCGTATACTAAATTTGGCGGTGAACGCGAATAAACTAAATCCTCTGCGCGCGGGATGTCACATCAAACTCTAGCGAGAAATTATGTTAAAGAGAGAGGTTATCAACGTACAATCCACAGACAATGCGTGTTTTGCGTGGTCGGTGGTTGCCACTCTGTATCCAGCTCAAAAATATGTGGAGCGAGAGTCATATCCGCACTACTCATCGGTACTGAATCTCCAAGATATTCAGTTTCCGATGACATTGAGCCAAATTAAGAAATTTGAAGCTCTAAACGACATTTCCATCAACGTCTACGCCATCGAGAAGGGGATTGTGCCGATACGACTCACCGATCGAAAGAGGAGCAAGCACGTAAACCTCTTGTACGTGGAGGATGATAGCGTGGGACACTTTGCGCTCATCAAAGATTTATCTCGATTAGTCAGCTCACAAATCAAAAGATATGGACACAGGAAATATTTCTGCGATAGGTAAGTAATAATAATAACAACAACAACAACAATAATAATCATAATAATAATGATAATGATAATGATGATAATAACAATAATACTAATAATAATAATTGTTTCCAGATGCCTCCACTATTTTGACTCGAGCGCAAAACTGGAGATCCATACTGAGGACTGTGGGAACCTAAATGATTGTGCGATAAGGTTGCCGAGCGAGGACGACAAGTAGTTGAGCTTCCGCAATCACTGCAGGAAAGAGCGCGTCCCATTCGTAGTCTACGCAGATCTTGAGTGTGCGTTGGAGAAAATAGATAAGGATCCAACATCAGCTACATACACGTACCAACATCATAACGTCTTCAGCGTAGGGTATTACGTGCATTACTCCTACGACAGCTCACTGTCGGGCTATCGTTTCCGCCGCGACAAAGACTGTATAGCGTGGTTCGCGGAAGAACTTAGACAGTTAGCACATACAGTACAATCAACAATTTCAGCCAATGTTCCCATGGCAGATTTCACGCGCGACGACTGGGAAAAATTTAACAGCGCCTCGCACTGTCACGTGTGCGAGAAACCGTTCGCGAAAGACGATACGCGGGTACGCGATCACTGCCATCTCACCGGGCGATACAGAGGCCTCGCGCACTCAAATTGCAATCTAAATTATAAGGATTCGCGTTGCATACCCGTAGTTTTTCACAATCTATCTAGCTATGACGCGCATTTTATTATCAAGGAAATTGCAACTGCCTACGAAGGACACGTAGATCTCCTTCCGATAACCAAAGAATATATCTCATTCACCAAACAGGTAGACAGTACCAAAATCGATCAAAAAAATTGTATGCAATTACGTTTCATAGTCTAATGGCTCAGGACGCTCGTACGGTTTACAAGAGATCCGGGTTCAAATCCCGGCCGAGGTAATATTTTTCGCAATAAATTTATTAATAGTTTTTATAGATTAACATCTTTATAATATATGATGCTTGATGGTAGCATCAAATTATTAAAATTGCTTGTCAATTTAATTCGCGATTACTAGAGTAGTTTTAATTGCGTTTATTTAGTCCGGAAAAACAATTCGGCGCGCAGTTTGAAAAAGACTACAATATGGTATATATGCAAGTACATATATAGTATATATTAGTAATTCAAGATTGAATTATTTAAAGCAACGAAGATTCAGCTCCGACCGTAATAGGCAGTTACATGCTAGTATTAATTGAGTTTCTCAAATATGCGGTCAAAAAATATAAATATATTGTCATAGATTCATATATATTTTCGTTTCAAGTTTAGACAAATTGGCATCTTTTCTCAACAATGATATACTGCGACGCGAATTTTCCAATTTATCCGAAGAAAATTTTAATCTTTTGACTCGAAAGGGCGTTTTTCTGTACGAGTATATTGACTGCAGCGAAAAATTGAACGAATTACGCTTGTTATCTCGTGAGTCATTTTACAGCTCATTGACTGACAGCACGGTATCTGAGAGTGATTGCGCGCACGCCGTCAACGTGTGGCGGCGGTTCTCCATGCAAACGCTCGGCGAATATAGTAACCTGTATCAAAAAACAGATGTATTGTTGTTGGCCGACGTCTTTGAAAATTTCCGCGACAGTTGCATCGCGAGTTACGGGCTAGACCCCGCGTATTATTACACCTTATCTGGCTTCACATGGGATGCCATGTTAAAACCTACTGGTGTAAAATTTGAACTGCTGACAGACATCGACATGGTCATGTTTGTCGAGCACGGTATACGCGGTGGTTTGAGTCAGTGCTCAAACAGGTACGCGCGAGCCAACAACAAATACATGTCGTCGTACGATCCATCGAAACCATCATCATACCTAATATACTATGATGTCAGCAACCTGTACGGGTGGGCAATGTGTCAATCACTGCCTTACGCTGATTTTCAATGGGTTGACGACGTGCACAATTTTGATTTTACGACCATCGTGTTGGATTCACCGACAGGCTATATTCTCGAGGTGGATTTGGAGTTCCCGCAACATCTTCATGACGCGCACACTGACCTACCGTTCTGTCCGACGCGCGAGAAACCACCCGGCAAGCGCGATGACAAGCTCCTTGCAACATTATGCGATAACATTAAGTCATACATTATCGCAACCTGCAGCAGTGTACTCGTCACGGCCTTCGTATCGCAAAGATTCACCGTATACTGCAATTCGCGCAATCTCCATGGCTTCGCGATTACATAGAATTAAACACAAAATTTAGAACTTTGGCCAAGAATGATTTCGAGAAAAATTTATACAAACTTATGAATAACACGGTATTTGGTAAAACCATGGAGAACGTGCGCGATCGCGTCGACGTAAAATTATTGACAAAATGGGAAGGTAGATACGGTGCGGAGGCAATGATCGCTAAACCGAATTTTCACAGTCGCAGCATCTTATCGGAGAATCTGGTCGCGATAGAACTGCGTAAGTTCGAGGTGAAGTTCGACAAACCGATATACGTGGGTATGTGCATCCTAGGTATATCGAAAACATGTTTGTACGAATTTCACCACGAGTACATGGCACCGCTGTTTCGTGAAAAATGTAAAATTATGTATACCGACACCGATAGCCTCATATATCACGTAGAATGTGACGATATCTACGATGTCATGAAACGTGATATAAATAGATTCGACACGAGTGATTACGCAGTTGACAACGCGTACAGTATTCAGCTCGCGAATAAAAAAGTTCCAGGCCTTATGAAAGATGAGAACAATGGCGCCATTATGACCGAATTCGTAGGGCTTAAATCGAAAATGTAATTGTACACGTAAATACGCTTTACGTGTACAAGGAAAGAAAGACGCGAAAAAGGCAAAGGGTGTCAAGAGCAGCGTTGTGGCAAAATCCATAACGTTTGAGGATTACACATGTTGCTTGAACAATGCAATCGAAATGACGCGCAGACAGTCATGCATAGGATCCAAACTGCACGAAGTGTATACGATATCGGAAACAAAAATCGCTATAAGTCCGCACAATGATAAGCGGTATATCGTATCAGGTTCCACCGACACGCTGCCATGGGGGCATTACCGATGTAAATAAAACACAATTGTATTATGTATAATATGTTTAATGCTTATAAAATGTATAATACAATATGTATAATATGCATATATTACGTGTAATGTGTATAATATGTATAAGACGTATATTATGTGTACTATGTATTATATAATATGTGTAATATGTAGATATAATATGTGTAATATGTGTAATATGCATAATATGTGTAATACATATTTATAATGAAGAGTATACAATATTTTTCAATATATTTTTATATATTTTTATAAAAAATTATGAATCCACGAATTGTGTGAATTGTCAAATCCCAACCATTTCACATAAACCTCGTTCCCCCTCTTGCGCAACACCTTTTCGACGAGATGCACGTCGGGATTAGCGACGCGATGCAATTCGTATTCGTAGAATCCTCCAGCGATAGACTCCCCGCGAGAATCTTCCAGTAGATATGTCACTGGATTAGTTTGCTGCACATTGATGATTTTAAAGATCTCCGTAGTCCAATTCGGCGTGTATCCTTTATCAAAGACTATCTTGAAATTGCTCACGCGTACCGAATCACCCACTTTATATCGCGCGGGTGCGGCAATCTTTACACGATTGTAAACGCGGTTAAGAGCCTGTCGGCGATCGCGGGGGTAACGTCGACGGGACGCATACCGATAGTTCGATGTTTGCGCGCGTTGTAATTTGATACGAGACGCGGCAGGATATCAATCCATTTATAATTTCCGTTGTGCGTAAATTGTTTCCACATGTCGTTCTTCAACGTACGGTTGAACCGTTCGATGACTGACGCCTTCATTACGGAATACGTAGAATAATGGTTGATGTTGTGCTTCTTCAAGAGTTTCTGCACATCCGAGTTGTAAAATTCCTTTTCTTTGTCGGTCTGCAAATTCTTCGGACATCTTTTATCGTCTCGAATTATCTTTGCGATCATATTCGTCACATCGTTTCCACTCTTGGCTTTAAGCGGTACGGCCCATGCGTGCTTACTCAGCACGTCGATAACGGTGAGAATGTAGTGGTAACCTTTGTTGAATCGTGTAAATGGACGCATCTCAACCACATCCGCTTGCCACAGGTCATCGTATCCGTGTACTATGACGTGTCTTCGCGGAAAATTTCTTCTCGCCGGAGCGTGCAATTCATTAACCGTTTCTCAGACATTGCAAATAATTATTCGGAACGATGCCTTTCTCGAATCGTCTTTTCAAGTTCGTTTAGCATAATCAGCACATTATTTTGTAAAGCTGCAATCTTCCTCTCGACTTCGTTCAGACGATCTTTCAAATCTTGAACACTCTGTTGCACGTATCGTTTGTTTGCTGCGTTAGTATCATCCATCAGTAGCGCTACTCGTCGAATTTTGCGTGACTTTGCGTCAAAGTCGGCTGCGACTATGCAAAGAGCGTTATGGCGCACGTAATTTCTGAGCAATCCACGCCACTGATAGTGCGATTCGATTTCTCCTCCTCCAAGCGATAGTCCAAACTTGTTGATCAGCATTGCGATGTCGACTGAACGATGTGTGTAGAACGAGGTTAATTTATAATCAAACCGGCTTTGCGAAGCTCTTCGATAATAGCTAGAATCTCGTTGTCGTGACCATTGTGACCAGCCTGGCGCGAGGCCTCGAGCAATCGAAGACGATCCACAATTTCGTTGGGATCGTCCCGATGGATATAGTCGATCTTGTTATCGTTTAGTGTCATCGTACGCGGTAAATCCACTCTTTTGCTTATTTCGGTTCCAACTTTTTTATCCGTCACCAATGGCGCTATTATGTTCTTATACTTGTATCACTTACTACCCATTACTTGATTACTCGGGCTATGGCCGCGCCTGTGAGCGTTTGTCGTAAGCAGAATGCTTCTGCAGGTGTGTACGTCATCATCCGTACAGATACTTTCGTTGGAAAATTTCATGAAAATTAACTCGTACAGGCCCTCTGTTCCATTATATCTTTTCCCATCTATAATTATATCATCGTTTTTGCGCAAGGTGATACGTTTGTCACCGAGCATCGTTCCCTCGTCGCTGAAATAAACTTCGTACACAACGTTTATGTTGACAGCTTTCTTACCACTCAGGACCGCTTTCATATATTTCTGTTCCAACGGACCATAGTTTGCTTGCAATTTTTCCTAATCCTCGGATGTTTGAAGCAGGTGCCGAATGGATGTCACGAGCGCTTCATCGGTAACCTCGAAAATTTCTTCGACGGAGGGAACATGATCGTACGATAAATCGGGTGAATGTGGTATTTCAGACATTTCGTTCAAAGCGAGTAGTACGGTTTTCGATCGATTCAACATTGATTTTACGGGCGTGGAAGCCTGTAGGATTGTCGTACAAAGCACTCGGTCGTTTCCTTTTGGGTTTTGGTTCCTCGTCTTCCCCCGAAAAGAATGTTTCAGTCGTGCTAGGATCCTTGGAGGATTCAACGGCGTTTTCAACAATCTGTTTCAGCGGGTCGACAATAGGTTTGAAGTGTCTCTCCAATGTGATGTCCTCCTCCATTTTACCAGTCTTCAAAGCGCGGTACTTTTTGCGAATCGAATTACTCGTTTTCGCAATCTCCTTAGCTACCTTCTCACGATCTTTGTTGTTATCCATGTCAACGTATCGATGTCGACTGATCGCATCACAGTATTGCAGAGTCATTAAATCCTTTTCTGTATCGCCCATCGGTAAGCGTACTGTCCTTGTCAATCACTAGAAATCCATACTTTTGCTGCCAACATTTACAACATAAATCGCAAAAATTCTCGTACGGCATGTCGGTATTCACGTGATCGTTGTACACGCGTTTCAGATTGGTACCATCCTGTTTGAACAAGATCAACAGATTTGCATTGTCGTGTATAAGGTGCTTCGGTATCTTTGCGTACGTCTGACAGAGATAGAAGCAATCGACATTCGCCTGCCGTCCCATTGCAAAGTACTCTCTTATCACGTCCTGCTTGTCGCATGCCACGTCATCAAAGATAAAGATGGAATTCGGGAGCGCCTCGCTTGGTGGAATGACGTCGCTGTTATTGGAGAACATAAAATAGCCAATTTGTTCGATCGGAGCTAGCAGATTCGCCAGATATCGATATTTCGCTTGTTGCAACGATTTCGGGTACACGTACACGTTTTCGAATCGTACACCGTGTGGACTTTCCAACAGGCTTATCAGCACGTTCGTCTTGCCGCAATTTGACGGTCCACAGACAACAGCGCATATAGAGGTTGGTAGCATGCTTGCGCGTCTCTTTATCGGCTTGCACTTTGCCATCGATATTCGTCACTTTAATCATCCGCGATTGGCACACGAACCGAAAATATTTTCTCTTTCCACAAAACGAAATCGCGAGCGGGGCTATTTATAGAGCCGCGTAGAGCGAAATCAATCAGTTATCAAAATGTTTCTCGTCGTGTTAGACGATCTGCACAGTTTAACCTTAAAAGAGCTGGAATACATACCAAAATTGTGCTGCTGCGAGATTTTGAAAATTTCATAGATCAGTTGTGGGATAGATTACCCGACCATATACGAGCAGATTCGAAGGTACAACGATACCGTCGGTGCCTGAAGCATTATAATTTGCCGACTCATCAAACGCATATCGACGGTCCGGCGCCTTTGATAAAGAATTGTAGCGAATGCCGTCGAGAGGCTTACTAAATCGTGCGATAAACGCGCTTCTCTTCGAACTACATATTCCCGGATACCAATTTTGCCGTCCGGGAACGCGATTGGAGAAGCGATTGGCCAGAGGCGATCGAGGTATTAATCCAATGGATGCTTCGTGTCGCGAGAACGACAAAGCGTATTCACACAGCAACGATCTCGCTGAACGACACGCGGCTGACAATATACTCGCTGAGAAGGCGCGGAAACGCATTACCGCGAGTGATTCGACT
>NW_017299091.1:63499-64947 GCF_001594075.2 Trachymyrmex cornetzi
CTGACAGCGAAACGCGGCGGCGTCCTGCTCGTTCTACTGCTGCTCGGTGTTCTCGGGTCATCGGTCGGCGGGGCGGCGGGAGTCGTCAAGGCTGTAAATGATAACAAAGCGGCGCAGCGTCAATTGGAAGAACTGCAACGTCATAATCGCGTCATGGAAGGTCGCGGCGTTTATCTCGCTCCCTACAAGCGCGGACGAGGTGTTACGCATAGAAAAAAAAAACGTCAATGAAACGTTAAAAATGCCGAGGGGAGTAACTATCGATGTGCAACTGCAACAACTTGCAAATCGTATGCGCATTCCATATTTTAGAGGTGTCCTTGTGCGTACTACATTACCGGTTGAAGGAGTACGTCGAAACGAAAGCGGTATCGTAAATCTAGACAATGCCGTGGGACCTGGTACGCATTGGGTGGCATATGCGAAAAGGGAGAATTGCGTCATGTACTTTGACAGATTCGGCAATCTACGACCGCCGAAGGAACTCGAGCGATATCTGGCAAACAGTGTAATCGAGTACAATCGCACATCTCATCAACGTTACAGTCAGAACAATTGCGGACAACTTTGTCTACAGTTTCTGTGAACGGTTGACAAGTAATTTAAGGACTGGCATTGCGCTGTTTAACTCAGTGCTCGTTTGAAACATGTCGCTAACGTTTACTCTGACTGGCAAGAATAGCGTCCTCACCGTAAGCTACTTTCTAGCGGTAGATTTGGGCGATGGTGATTACGAGCTCGATCTGACGGACTTTGAAACGTACTATACACTAGCCAATGTAAATTCGACAAACAACAAGTTTTACTATGACAACGAGAAAATTATCATTCCTGAAGGATCGTACGAATTAGGGATGGGCGATGTTTCATTGATCATACAAAAATCGATGTTTTTGCTCATCCCATTAGATGGGCAAAAACATCGATTTTTGTATGATCAGTGAAACATCGCCCATCCCTAGTACGAATTGCGCGATATAGAGCGGTATCTGAAGCGTAAAATTTTACGTTCTCACGATGCGAAGGGCAAGGAGGATGAAGAGTTTCCGCTAGTTATTCGCACCAACAATACGATGAAAAGCGAAATCAAATGCGCCTATCGGATAAATTTTACAAAACCTTGCAACATTGGCTCGCTCCTGGGATTTTCGTCAAATCTGATGCTGGAGCCGCACTGTTAGAAATTTCTCAATGAATTTTAATTAACATGTAAAGGAAGCATGTGGTTATGCACGAAATTAAATGTAATGAATGATGCAAATAAAAACTAAATTACAGTAGTTTTAAATGTGATAAACGTGTGTATTGAAATTAATGAACACATTATTGTAGAAATTAATTTACACGTTATGAAAAGTACGAGATCTGTAACTGAAAAGTAATTTACGTTAATGACATGTAAGAAACGTAAACGTATTAAACGTTAAGCGTTAATAGTATTAGGCTTA
>NW_017299091.1:65847-75453 GCF_001594075.2 Trachymyrmex cornetzi
CACCTCCTAGCGAAAACTCTAACGAGCGCCTTCTCGGCGTCGAGGTCTTTTCGCATTCTTTTCTTTCCGATCTGCCGCCATAACAATACGTTTTCTGAAGCAGATGCCAAAGAGAAAACGTACGCGCGGTAAGCGAGGGGGTTGGCGGACCCACCTCAAGGAGCTGCAACGAGAACTCCTTGTTACGGGCGATTTCAACCCTTCAGCCCATTGGAGGGAGGATACAGGGGACGCCAACAAACCCTCCGTCAATATCACGGACACTACTCGCGTTACCTCCGATAATCCGTACGCTGCCGGTGAAAACACCACCTCCAAAATCGCGAGGACCGCTACGCCGCCACCGCGGACAAAACCGTTTCCATCTCCGCCCCACGTGGCGCCCACTCGGAAGCCTACAAGACCGATCATAATTACTTCGAAACCACGCGTAACTAGTAATAACCCATGTACAGTAAATATTAAAATCTTAGAATCGTAAATATTTCTTTTCTTATTAAAAACCTTTTCATTTCCTTCCACATCCTTCTCATCACACAAGAGAGTGTAGATTAGAGAGACAGCGAGATGAAGCCTAACTGACGCTTCCTCTAAACTCTCTATTTTATTTTTATGAGAAAGGACCTGGAAGGCTAATTACCTTTAAATTCAAGTATTTTCGTAGAAACATACATATAATTCTCGACAATCGTGCTCAATTCCGAGCACTGGTGACAGCTGCCCGTAATAATAATAAAGACACGCGTCTAAACACCACAACGAAGCCAAGGCTTCACCCCGCGCGCCCCGCTCCGCGCTCGCGTTCCCGCGAACACGTGTCGCGTCTCGAGACCGTCGAAAACTCGCGCTCAGGACGTAACAATGTACATTAATAGTTATTGCAATTACGATTAATTAAATGTCATTTATAAAAGTATATTAAATTTCATTACACTTAATTTTTCAGTTACTGTAAACTTAAATCTCATTAATAGTCCTTTCGGTTACAGAGAAATTAAACTTCAGTCACCAATGTACATTAAAAGTTAATGAAATTTAAGAACATTTCTAACAGTGCGCGACAGTGGCACGAGTCGGATGTGTCGATAAATATCATCAACGTGAATATCATTCGTATCGAATGCAACCGCGGGCGCGTACAGCAACGACAGGTGAGTGCACACGTTACATGAATTTTCATCGAGCGTGCCGCCAGGATATAAGATATCGGAAAGGCCGACGCAGGTTATTTACCTTCCGATCTTTGTACGGAGCATTACGGATCTGACGATTCGCGTGGTGGACCAAGACGGTCGATTGCTTGATTTTCGCGGAGAGGAGATCACCGTTAGATTGCACGTACGACGGCGTTAACGTGAGATGCTAGTGTTGAACGAGCAGTCGAAACAGACGAGAGATACACCTTTTACTGGAAAGACTACACCTGGAAAGAAACTCACTGCATCCAACGTCGCATTTTTAAAGTCGTTGGGTTTCACCGTACGAAATTGCTGATATCTTGAATATTACCGGTGAGCCGATCTTTGACGACCGCATCGTCAAGATTGAGATTCACACGTACAATCCGTACGCCAACACTACGTTTGGACATAGCGATGAGATACGGATACCCATACAGCAGCAGGATTTGTACACGTTGCCATACGGCAGTTTTCTCTGCATCGAAGGAAGATTGATGGTGAAGAAAAAAAACGACTAGATCATGGTGGAAATATACAAGGTGAACCATTGCGCATAATGGCGGCATTGAGGGCGTGGCTTAAAATTTCAACCAATCAGTTGTTACCCAAGCGGAGACGCGCGTATTTTAAATGTACAAATTGTTAATTGGAAATTAAAACACGATATGTATGGAAAATTAAATATATTAAATATAAAATATAAAATGAATACAAAATATACATATAAAATATTAATAAGAATAACATGCATAAAATACATATTACAACAAAATAATACTTAAGTCATGTAATTATGTTACATATATGCTTCATTTTTTTTGTTTTTTTTCTGCTATTATTGTTTATTATTTCTCGATTCTGTTTTCTAATTCTAATGTAGGTTCGTGTTCGTACTAGACACGCAACAACTTCTGTAGGAAATTCGTTTTTTATTTTAGTACATACAGTTGAAGTCAATTTATAAAAAATTTTATCCTCTAGATTAAAAAATTGTCCATGATATTTTTGGAATTTTACATTCATCACTTGTGCAGCTGATAAAAATTCAGGGGAAGGATAAATACAGTTTCCACGTGAGATGAATGACAACCAACTGTCACTGGGGGCCATCATCGATGTTTTACAATCTAAGTGTGGATATTTATGTAAGAATCGGTGTGCAACGTATCCTGCTATATAAATTAGCGCTTGTGACTCGATGTCTTGCTCAGCAATGTTGGATTCGAATTCCTGTAATAACTGCCACTCGTCTTCAGTAGCAGAATACTTAGTTATTTGTGTAGCTACAAATATAGCATAAATATTATTATAAACGATGAAGTAATTGTGGTAAAATGAGTATTATTAAATATTATTTAATAATCATATATATATATATATAAAATTATTCATCATTATTAATTATTATTATTATATAATGTTTAATTATCAAATCTCATTAGATTTTGCTGTTTACATTATACAATCTGAAATTGGAATAATATAAAAGTTTTATATATAATTGAAAATTTTTTTATCAAAATTAAGATACATAATGGAAAGTCACAAAAGAATATCAGATGGAAGCTAGATTGAAAAAAGTTACAGTTTTAATTTCGCAAGGAACCTTGGCTACCTTCTAGTGTTAAAGCAGTCAAAAATTGAAATTTGAAATAAGAATGGATTATAATCTACGAAATCAAAATACCAGCAGTATCACATTCCCATTCTTTCTCGTCATCTTCTTCTATTGGCACACGATCATCATTCTCAACATTTGCAGAGTCTTGCTCAATATTCGTGTTGCTAAGAAATAATACAGCTTCTATCGCCAATTCATCTTGCTCATCTTCAAAAATGTTTGCTTCCATTTCAAACTTGTCATCGTCTAACTGTACGAATGGTGTTGAAGTGTCCGCTTCCGTATTAGATCTCACAGAAATGGCACGAGTCGAAGGCTTACCCAATATAAACAATTTCAGTTGGTTTTTAAATTGTACGGGTGACGGATGAGTATGTGCAGCTCCCATGCTTCTTATGTAAGAGAAAGAATTTTCTAATATGTCTTGACATAATCTTCGAGTGATTATGTATTCTGGTAGGAACGTTTCATCAGTGTATTTTTCCTTCAGGTAAGGCAGCAACTGTTTCAGTGATGTACTTGTTAGTAATATACCCTTTTGGAAAGGCATCAGACATGAATGATTTTTTATTCTAAGTTTTCCAATAAATTCGATCATTTCATCTATCGTTTTGTTTTGTTCTTCTAAAGCGACTCCGTAAGCATGAACACCACTGTGCTTTCCAAACTTAGTTTCACTGTTCAGCGTATCAAACCAATTATTAATAATTTTTATTACATTCGACATTGCCTGCCAATTTTCACTTGAGAGAAATCCCTTTTTCCCACAATAATGTGTAATGCTTTGGAATTTCTCATTGAGAAGACTTGAGCCGCTAAGAGCACACGCTGCCGTTGAAAACCTTTAGCGTCGAGGTGAGCTCTGGTTAAATTAAATGCGATTTTTAAATCGCCGGAATTTAAATGTAACAATTCTTCCAAAATTGATTTGTTTAATGTCTCACCATCTACAATGAATCCTGAATCGAACAAATTGTTTCTCAATAATTTAATCAGATGTGGGACATCGGCAAACATGAAAACTTTTAAAGAATTGTCCGACGGATGCGGGAAGTAACATTGTTTTTGTACACCATCATTACTTTTCTGCTGTTGTTTACGTTTTGTTTCTTCCATTGTAATTCCAATATTAAGTTCATTCTATAAGGCGATATTTGAGGGGCCCATATCACTAACTGCCGCTACCACTATATAGCCGCTACCACTATATAGCCAATATTGTATAGAGCGCTTATGATATTAAATAGAGTAGCCTTCGTCATAGGTTTTTCAAAATAATAGTAGATTGGTTGTTTCCATTTCGAAAACAAACTTCGAATCATAGCAACCTGGCAAGTTTTGAATGGCCCATAAATGTTCTGTTCCTTGCGCTCTAAATCAATTCTGTTATCGATGTAGACCTCATCAAAAATCAAATCGGCAATTTTTTCTGTAATGGTTAAATCTTGTCCTTTTCTTTCCATTATCTTCAAAACTTCTTCAAGAATTCCAGGCTTCATATTGAACTCAACAACCCAGTTCCGCAAAGTTTGAACACAAGGTAGCGGAATTTTCATAACTGTTCGACAATCTTGCACTCAAGCACCGAAAAATAATTGCTGCTTGTATATCTTTAGCTGTCCACTTTACTCGATTTTTTTAGATATAAGCCTCTTTACTTGTCCTGGTGTGAAAATAGTATGCAAAATCTTGGCCGCAAAATTTTCTCCCATTTTTTCCACGTTTCTCTGCATGCTCTCAATGATCTCGCATTTTTCTTTTAATTCGGCTTGTAGTTGAAGATTTTTGCAAATAAGCTGTTCGTTTTTGTCCTTTTCTTTCGCCAAATCGATTAACAGTTCAATTTCCTCTGGTGTTTTTATTTTTTTTAATTGCGGTGAAGATCTGAAAAATAAAGTCGCACTTTTGACAAATTATTAAATAAAGAAAATAAAAATAATAAAAATGGCATTTCCGACAAATCATAAATTTTTTGTACATTATATTTAAAAAATTATAAAAGAAAAATCGCATGTTACTATCTCTAAAATAAAGGAAACATACAATTTGTACAATTTTCTATATTTATACCAATGGATTGGAAAAATGTAAAAAAAATTAATCAAATAGAGATCAAATTAGATGCAATTCAACCCTTATACAATAAAGTCTGTGAAAACGTATCGGAAAAATAAATTTAATTATTATTTTCAGTGGATAATATATATATATATATATATACTTTTGTGTTAATTCAATGTTTGTCATTAATACTTCAGCATCTTCTTGAATAACATCGGTCTTTGGTACATTTCTGAAATATAAAAAGTAAAGTCAATATACATAAGAGATAAGATTTAAATTAACATGAATTATTATATACAGGAGAATTAATATTTCAGAGAAAGCACATACTCTTTATCAAAATTGATGTTATTCAACGATGTTTTTTTTTGTACATTTGCATTTGCCATACAAAGCTCAGAACTGCTATTGGATTCGTCGATACCTTGTGAAATAATGTTCCCTTTAGGATTATGCTTAATACAATCAACCAATTCTGCGTACGTTGGTATTCCATATAATTATCATAAACAATGCAATGTTGTATATTTTAATAAACAAGTTTTTTTTGGACCCCCTAAACTTATTACATTTATGTAACTCAACAAAAAGCAATGACCAGTCATTTTATTATATTATATGTATTAAATGTAATTGAATTTAAATTATTTCAAACATATAGTTATATGTAATAATAAATAACAAGAAAATATAATTAATCGATTAGTTACTGATTATCATTGAGTTATGTAAGCCTAACAGTTTATTGCGCAAAAGAATTATTTTAAATTCAATTATATTTAACATAGATAATATATATTAAAATGATTCGTTATTGCTTTTTACACTAAATTAAACGCACTAAACAAAGCATTATATAGTGCATTGGCTAGCCAACACATTTATCTTGTAGCTACAAGATAAATTTTACAATTGTGCTTCTGTTGTATGACATTATTTCTGTATCAGAGACATATGTAATATACATTTATTTTTATTTTTACCAAACATATTTCCGTGAAGGTCCTGCATTGTCTCAAATGAATGCAACAGCGTTTGCTTTTTATTTGGCAAGTCGAGCAGCTTTGTTGGTACTGATCCTTTTCGCAATGTGCATATAATTTTCGATGAAATGTGTGCGGAATGAGGTTTAGTCGTTTGATATTCTATACAATTGGAAGAAAAGTGTAGCTCACATACCCGTTCTGAAAGTAATATAAGTGATATATTTTTAACCATCATAGAAAATCGATACTACTAGTATCATTGCTAGTATTACAGTGTACTGATGTATATACAGTAATGTTATTGCTGATATGAGTAGTGACACTAATACGAATTTACTACTACAACTAGCAGTAAGAGTGTAGTATTTTTCTACGAGGGAATTCTCTTTCACACAAACGTTAATCACTCGTATATTTTTACTAAAAAAAAACACATAAACAAAATAAAGCAAAATTAAATGTATATGATTTTATTTTTTACGTTAGAAACAATTTAATTTCAATATAATTTTTGAAATTAATGGAAATAGTATTTATTACCATGCGTAATTTTAAAATTGACATCTCTGCGACATGCCTCCAACCATTTCAATCGCAACTCTTGATCTTTAGGGAATAAAAAGTATTTTACATTATTGTTAAACACATAATTCGTGCGACTCTTGCAATTTTTTATAAAACAATTTGACATATTGACACTTTATTGACACTTCTAAAATATGACACGTACCATAACACTGCATACAACGTACGAGCACACAGCTGACGCAGCAACACTCAGTGTTGGTCATACTGAATTTTGCATCTTGGGTAAAAGCTGATTGGTTCATTGCTCCCCACTACTTTTGAACGACTGCGCATCCACCGGAATGGTTCACCTTGTATATTTCCACCATGGACCAGATGTCGTTGACGCTTGGAAATAATTGCGTAGCGTTCATGTTTGATGAAATTCGATATGAACTTAACGATGTGGAGATTAACCGCAACAGAAACGTTGGAATTACCAGTGCCATCAAGAACTATGTGTCATTGACGTACGACAAAGCTTTGATTGCGCTGAACGCTGGATGGAACTCTAGATCCGACACGGAGGAAGGATACTTTAATTTTTGGGTGCCGCTCAACATGCTGTTGGGCTTTTGCGAAGATTACAAACGCGTAGTCGTCAACGCTCGCCACGAATTGATTTTGATACGAGCGCGCAACGATAACAATTGCTTGATGGGAAATCCTGCGACGGAGCCTGCAGTTGAATTATTCAAAGTGCAGTGGCGGATGCCTCACGTTTCGGTAAATAAGATCAATAAATTATCAATGCTGCGAGCATTGGAAAGCGGTCGTTATCAGAGCATGAATTTTCGCTCGTGGGATCTGTACGAGTATCCCCTGTTGCAGAATACGACAAAGCATTCATGGGCCGTCAAAACGGCGACTCAGCTTGAGAAGCCGCGATATGTTATCTCTGCTCTGCAGACCGGCCGAAAAAATACCATGTCACAAGATATCAGCGTGTTCGACGATTGTAATTTGAGTAACGTGAAAGTATATCTAAATTCAGAATTTTATCCGTACGACGATTTAAATCTGGATTTCAGCAAAAAGAGATATGCTGTCCTGTTTGATATGTACGCGCGTTTTCGTAAAGCATATTACGGAATCGACTACTTCGAAACGCTGCTCAACGTGCTCTCGTTTGTCGAGAAAGGACTTTTTGTGGTTATTGACTGCTCGCGACAAAACGAATCCGACAAGAGCGCCACTGTGGACGTACGCGTAGAATTTGACTGCAAGGAGAATGTGCCCGCCAATACTACTGCCTATTGTCTCATCATATACGATCGTGTAATCGAGTACTGTCCGTTGTCCAACGTAGTGCGCAAAATCATGTACATTGCAACGTTAGCAAGTATTTAGAACTTTAAAAGGGAGAGAAAACTGGGGTGAGGTGCAGTCTTGAAGAATTGCTCGTCATGGTTATATTAACGTTTGTGGATCTACAAGGATTCATCGTCGGAAAAAGATTTATCGTTAAAGAAGTAGCCGTGTTGAGAAGGGGAACCATTCTCACACACTATATTTTTACGTGTCCCGTGCCATGGAAATTTTTGACAAGATCCGACAGGTCTTGCGCTTCCTGATTGAGTGCATATCACCATGGATTGCGATGGGAGGACGGGATGGTCCCGTACAGCATGGTGAGGCGTCTAATTACGGAAGCCGTGATAGAAGAGAATGGTGATGCTATCGTATATGTCAAGGGATGCGAGAAACGAATGTGGCTGTGGAACTTGCTTCTGGACGATGAGCGAGAACGCATGAACATCGTGACCTTGGATACAGTTTACGAAGACATGGAATCTTTAACTAATCTCGATGATTGTAATACTATACAATGTGGAAGACACGCAAAGAATTGCGCTTTGCAAAATGTATTTAAGATATTTAACTGGTGGGATCGCGACACCAGGAAGAATTGTAAGATTTTTTAAATAAAATGAATGTTATACATTAATGTTTTTTATTTTTCACTACCCTGATCAGTAGATATAACATACAGCAGTTTGATATCAGTTCGATATCAGTTTGATAGCTGTTTATAGCTGATAAATATCAGTTTGATAGCTGTTTATAGCTGATAAATATCAATCTGATAGTTTATAGCTATTCGATAGCGATTCGATAGCTGTACGATAGCGGTTCGATATCGGGTCGATAGCGGTTCGACAGCTGTTTGATAGATATACGTTCAATTGCGCTTCAATGCGAAGCGCTGCAAGTAACAAAAATACTGAGGTGGTATCTTTCGAGCGCGAGATATACCTTTGACCGAGGCATTGCACTTTTTGCTGATATATTGATTATGACGATCTGATAATCTAATTGTAACTGATAAATGCTAAAGTTTTTTCGTGGAATCGTTCGAACGCGAGACATACTTTTCAGCTGAGGTATAAACTTTTAACAGGAGCGTTGTACTTTTTGCCCGCTAATATAACGCGTTGATCTAATTATAACTGATAAAAATGCTGAAGTTTATTCATGAGATCGTTCGATCGCGTGATATACTTTTCAGCTGAGGTGTAAATTTTGATCAAGGTATTGTTCTTTTCTCGGAATGATATCACGTTCCACGAACATCTTTACTATATAAATCTCGCACAGCCCCGCGGTCAATTAGTCTGCTTGTTGAGTTTCGTGTCAGTTAGTCAATCAGTCTGTGTGAGACTAAAAAGATGGCCAATATCAACACTTTGGTGGAATATGCAGTGTACATAAACGTGCAGATTCGTCTACTCTTGGAAAAAGCGGCTAATATTAGTGAGGGTGCGCTGAACCTTCAAGCGGCAGGTGGAACAGTCGAACAACCTGATGGATTGAGAATCGAGTTGGATATCAGCGATGATAATGAGATGATGGGAATAATGTGAGTATTACAGTATTATATTACTAGGATTGAACGTGATTATCAAATCTCCTTTCTCATTTCATATATTTATTCAATAATTTACTTTTACTTTTTATTTTGAGAGGAGAAGAAATGATATAGTACTAATCTTCTAATTATTATTATTTTATCTAATAATTATTTTAAACGATAAGAACAGTTCGGAGATGATAATTCGCGTGTGTGGACATGTATCACTTCAACTAAGTATATCAATTTCATATTTTTATTCTTTTCCAGACTTAGCTCCGCTGACGTCATCATGAGACTGAATCGACTATTAGATGTCTTGCTTGAGAGGATACA
>NW_017299091.1:76297-84548 GCF_001594075.2 Trachymyrmex cornetzi
TGCACCTGGAACATCCTCCTGTACCGCAACGTCACCCACTGTGACGTCATCTCCGCACACCCCCGCGATGTCATCCCTCACCTAGTGACGTCATCTCCTACCCCTCCCTCCGTGACGTCAGCCCCCTCGACCTGTGACATTATCGCCTCCCCTCCGTGACGTCATCCCCTGTGACGTCATACCCCTCCCCTCCTCCTCCGTGACGTCAGCCCCCTATGACGTCATACCTCTCCCCCCCTCCCTGACGTTGGCCCCCTCGCCCTGTGACGTCATCCCCCTCCCCGCGGGTACCCCCCTGCTCCTCGTTGCCCCTGGGTTAGAATCGGGGTATATACCCTACTTACGTTTATAGGTACATACGTTTATACGTACATACGTTCATACATATGCTCATATGTTTATCGCATGTATTACAAAGGAAGGGGAGGGAAAAGAAATTTAAAATGTATTAAAAAAAAATCTCGTATTTCATTTTAAATTTGATACATTTCTTTTTGGCGTTGCGACCACCAGTTGTATATTTTAAATACATTTTGTAATGCACAATTCTTAATATGTTTTACACATCATAGTATTGGTAACATCTAGATTATGTAAAGAATCAATATCTTTGTAATCAGCATCCAAGGTCTCAATGGTCAAGTTGTCGCTATCGAGTACATCAGTCAGCCATTCGCGTTTTTCACGTCCTTTAACGCATACGAGAGCCTTATTGTCGTCACTATCTTCCACACCAATTACAACTATTGTAATCAGGTGTTTCACCATGCTGTACGGGTTCATCCCGTCTTCCCATTGAAATCCATAGTGATAAGCACTCAGCCAGGAAGCGCAATACTTTTCTAATTTTGTAAAGAAACTCCATGGCATGGGACATGTAAAAATGTAATGAGAGAGAATGGCTTTTCTCAACACCGCCACTTCCTTCACGATAAATTTCTTTCCAATGACAAATCCTTGTAGATCCATAACCGTTGGTACAGTCATGTCGAACGATTTTTCGAGACTGCGATCGATTTCGATGAATCGTATATTTTATAGCGTGTTGGAGAATGCACTTAGATGATTTCGTGCACAACGTTGGTCAACGGATTGTACTGAACCACTATATGATGAGACAATAGGCTGTAGTATTGCGGGCACATTCTCCTTGCAGTCAAATTCTATGTGCACGTCCACGGTAGTACCCTTGACGGATTCGTTTTGTCGCGAGCAATCAATGACCACAAAAGGTACTTCCTCGGTAAATGAGAGTACGTTGAGTAGCGTTTCGAAGCAATCGATTCCATAATATGGAATCGATTGCTTCGAAACGCTACTCAACGTACTCTACGAAAATGGGCGTACATATCAAACAGGACGGCGTATCTCTTTTTGCTAAAATCCAGATTTAAATCGTCGTACGGATAAAACGAATTTAAATAAAGTTTCACGTTACTCAAATAACAATCGTCGAACACGCTACCATTTTGTGACATGACATTCTTTCGACCGGTCTGCAGAGCAAAGATAACGTATCGCGGCTTCTCAAGCTGAGTCGCCGTTTTGACGGCCCATGAATGCTTTGTTGTATTCTGTAACAGAGGATACTCGTACAGATCCCACGAGCGAAAACTCATGCTCAGATAACGACTTTCCAATGCTCGCAGCATTGATAATTTATTGATCTCGTTTAATGTAACGTAGGACATCCGCCACTGTACTTTAAATAATTCAATTTCAGACTCCGTCACAGGATTTCCCACCAAGCAATTATTGTCATTGCGCGTTCGTATCGAAATCAATTTGTGGCGAGCGTTGACGATCAGGCGTTTGTAATCTTCGCAAAAGCCAACAGCGTGCCCACGTTTCTGCTGCGGTTAATCTCCATACCGTTGAGTTCATATCAAAGGAGGAGGGCCCCTAAGCATACAATTTTCGTCCCTTCGAAATTTTAATTTAAATGATTAAAATCTACTTCATAACAAAGAAAATATAGTTTTTTAATTATTTTGTGTTAAACGTGGGTGTTTTTGGTTAATGAACACCCCTTTTTTGAGGGTTGTTTGATAAAAATGATATAAAATTATTTTCAAAATACATTTGGAAATTCTTGCGCAATTTGCTTGCAACTCGTTACTAGGAGGTTTTTGGGGTCGCTGATTACGAATCTGAGGTTAGATTTCAAAAATTCAGAATGGCGTATCCAATATGGTGGACGAGTTTCGTAAAAAATTATCAAATTCACTTAAAAATCGTTACTCGGGGGTTTTTGGAGTCGCTGATTACGAATCTGAGGTTAGATTTCAAAAATTCAAAATGGCGGATCCAATATGGCGGACGAATTTTTTTAGAATGTTTGAATTATCTTGAAAATCTGTATAACGTCATGAATTACCATAAATATATGGAATTTACATTCGCTACTTTTAGCATTACCCAGGAACAACGACGTGAACGTAGTAGTGTTTTGTTCCCATCGGGTTTTTTTTGGGGTGAGTTCTATTGCCTCTCACAATATCGGGTGTTTTTTGGCGTGAGTTCCCTTGCCTCTCACGAAAAAGACTTCTCTGAATACAGAGTACCTTAAGCATGTTCATCACCTTCTGATTCATCCGTTTCCGACCATGTGCAACATACAAATCAATATTGGGGCACTATTGCATTGGAATGCTACGAATTACATTCTATAACATTTGTGTATTGTTGCAATTGTATACTTACAGCATCCCAATGCAATAGTGCCCCAATATTTATTTGTATGTTGCACATGGTCGGAAACGGATGAATCAGAAGGTGATGAACATGCTTAAGGTATTCTGTATTCAGAGAAGTCTTTTTCGTGAGAGGCAAGGGAACTCACGCCAAAAAACACCCGATATTGTGAGAGGCAAGGGAACTCACCCCAAAAAACACCCGATGGGAACAAAACACTACTACGTCCACGTCGTTGTTCCTGGGTAATGCTAAAAGTAGCGAATGTAAATTCCATATATTTATGGTAATTCATGACGTTATACAGATTTTCAAGATAATTCAAACATTCTAAAAAAATAGCCGAGAAACACGTCATGTACAATTTGTTTTTTCTAAATAATCGAAGAAAAATGTTGCTTCACTTAGACCAATCACAGACCAGTATTCAAAGTCCATTCTCATGTTACTACAGCATTCTTATTGGATAATGATGTTTAGACCAATTCGAAGACGATATATTAATGTATGAACCATGATGTAAAAGTCAAGTTAATAGATAAATGTATTTTAGACAATACACGCGGGATTTGAGCTGGTATGTACCATCCAATGTTTTAGGGCGACTATCAACACCGATTAACTTAATCGACGATTAACTCAATCAGCAATATAGTCAATAGCAAGACTATAGCATTCTTAACCTTATCTCTTCGTGATGTACTTCTATCTGTACGTTCCTATACTTAATTATGATAAAAGTAATGAAAATCTTCTATCTATAATAGTAATTCTACTGATTGAGTTAATCATCGATTATGTTAATCGGCGTTGGTAACAGTCGCCCTTAGTCACATTGACTCAAATCTTCAGTTGTATCATACTTACAACTGAAGACAGAGTCCTGGCTACTGCTTACACATATGCTGCTACATCTCCACTAGCTCTCACTGCGTGATCTATTAGAGAGATCATTAGGTACTTCTGTTATTTCATAAATCTCGTCTCTGGCATTGTGCCACGTATATTACTGATCGGTATTATTGACCATGTAGGGTCACCTTAAATCATTCAGCGGTATTATTATTTTACAGATTATGTAATTATTTTTACACATTATTTTCTGCAATGCTTGTTGAATAAAAATGGATGAAGACTTGTTGACTATTTCAATTAGCACCCAATGTTGGAATCTTATCTTTTGCTTGCAAAAATGAAATCTAAAAAAAGAAGAAGGCGTTGGTGGGTGCGTCCAATTAATTACCCTCGAGAAACTCAAGGAGTCTTTAGGAACCTGTTTAGAGAAATGCAAGTTACAGACCATGAAGACCATCCTTGTCTTTACGACAAAAAATGCAAACAATACAAAGACAAGAAATTTGTTGCAGATACCTGGAGCTCCATCGCAAGTGCCTGCAAGAAACAGAAAACAAAAAGCACATTGTAGAACAGCCAAACATCAGTGTTTTGTGTATTTAATAATCTTTTTTATTTTTTGTTTACAAAATATAGTTTTAATATTTAAAAAATACTAATCATTTAGATACTGAACATTTACACTTTGGCCATGAATATATTGCATTTCTTAATAACTAATGTAACAAGAACACTTATTTAAGGACAAATATATAAAAAATTAAACAAGTTATCACTGCAACTTAGAAATAACATGGTCTTATATATATGTAAATGTATAGAAAATAAAATAATTATTACAACTAGAAAAGTCATTACATCTTGCAAAATAATATAACTAAAAAATCACATTTTTCTAATTATTATGTTATGCAGATTAAAGATTTTATCATATATACTTTAGAGAACATTAAAAAAATTATATATCTTTAATCTCCATAGCAAAGCATAATTATATAAGAAAAGTACTATAGATCGCTATAAAAGAATAGATTTTAAACCTCTACTGTTATGTTATGCTTATCCAAAATAAATAAACATACCATGTATATAACATTGGATTTTGTACTTGGAGTTAACTCTTAGAAAATATGTTATTAACAACCAAAACAGTCATATACCAAAACAGTGCATTCAGTACTACAACCGCTTACTGAGCACTCAGTGAGCTCTTACATTTGACCGGCATATTCCATTAGATTTAAAAATATAGACCATACACATACAAGAGCTTACTGAGCGCTCAATGAACAGTCATAGTACTGAATGCACCCATTATATCTCGCAAAAAAATATGTTTTTCTACTTATTATATATTACATAGATTTAACATACGTACATTTGTATATATACATATATGTGTGTATATATGTATATACTTTAAAGTACATAACAAAATTATATCTTTTACCTATGTAATAAAACATAATTACAATACTAATAAAACATTAATAAAATATTTTCCATGTGGTATAAAGAAATTATAGATTTTGAATTGTTTCCTCTGCTGTCATGTTGTGATATTTATCTATAATAGATAAACATTCCATATAACACTGGATTTTGTACTTGGAGTTTACTCTTTTCAACGCATAAATTAATGTTTTCGCCATTGCTGCTTCCTCTCCATCGTCGTTGACAGCTTGCGAGCGTTTTTCTGTTAAGTTGTGCATAAACTTGTTTATATTCTTAGTCGTACTGCATATAATTTCAGACAGCTGTTCTTCGTTTCTCTGAGATCCCTTCATCTTCTTGGCTGCAAATTGATCAGGTGGTGGGGAAATTAAATTTTTCTTTGTAGTAGCTAACGACTTTGACTGACTAAATGAAGTTGATGAAGTTGTTGGAGTTGCTGAAGCTGTTGAAACTTCTTTCATCGATATTTCTATTAATGAAGTTGAAACATTTGAGTCATCACTAACAGTAACAAGATCTGAATTCCACAGAGTGCTAAACGGTTCAGATGCTAACGGTACAGATGTTAACTGTGATGCAGACTTTGATGATGATGGCGATGATTGATTCATCATTGTATTTCTTCGTACAAAGTTGCTACATGTATTACGATGGGCTACATGTGATGCCAAAAAGAAAAGGGAGTCGTACAAATACCATGTATTACGTGGTATCTTAGATGTATCATTTCTTGTACCTGATGGCTCATACGTCATCATAAGGCGATGTTCTCGAGCAAATTGGTTGCGAAGAATTTTCCATTGTCTTTGCACCGTATCGACTGTAAAACAGAAATATAGAATTAACTAACCTCTTCCACCTAATCTAACCTAAATCTAAAATTATACGATCATCCATAAAGTAAGCATATAACAAATTAATTTATACTTTTATCTTAAAATTTAAAATTTTTACTTATCTACCTGACATATTGCAGGCACTTGTAATGGAGTTCCAGGTATCGGCAACAAATTTCTTGTCTTTGTATTGTTTGCATTTTTTGTCGTAAAGACAAGGATTTTGTCGCACAAAATTGGCTAGCAATTCACCAAAAGCTTCATCCACCTTTTCATTTTCTTTATCCGACATCCTATGTATTCTTTTTATTATGTCACTTTTTATTAATGCTTAAAAATATAACCTGAGGTGTTGTTCTCTGCCATAACCATATTATCGCACTGTGATGTTTCATCGTTTTCTGTTTCCCGAGATAAAAGTTGACGAACTTTTAAAGAGACATAAAACACGCGACAAAAAACATCATTGTCGGTAAAACAGTGCACAAGAGACAAAAGGACAAGACACAAAAAGCAAGAAACAGAAAACAAAAAGCACATTGTAGCCCAGCCATAAAAGTAATGAATGTAAATTCCATATATTTATGGTAATTCATGACGTTATACAGATTTTCAAGATAATTTAAAAATTCTAAAAAAATTCGTCCGCCATATTGGATCCGCCATTTTGAATTTTTGAAATCTAACCTCACATTCGTAATCAGCGACTCCAAAAACCCCCGAGTAACGATTTTTAAGTGAATTTGATAATTTTTTACGAAACTCGTCCGCCATATTGGATCCGCCATTCTGAATTTTTGAAATCTAACCTCAGATTCGTAATCAGCGACCCCAAAAACCTCCTAGTAACGAGTTGCAAACAAATTGCGCAAGAATTTCCAAATGTATTTTGGAAATAATTTTATATCATTTTTATCAAACAACCCTCAAAAAAGGGGTGTTCATTAACCAAAAACATCCCCGTTTAACTCAAAATAATTAAAAAACTATATTTTCTTTGTTAGAAAGTAGATTTTAATCATTTAAATTAAAATTTCGAGGGGACGAAAATTGTATGCTTAGGGCCCTCCTCCTTTCATCAAACATGAACGCTACGCAATTATTTACAAGCGTCGTTGGCATCTGATCGTTTTTCTTTTTCACAGTCAATCTTCCTTCGACGCAGAGAAAACTTTCGCACGGCAACGTGTACAAATCCTGTTGCTGTATGGGTATTCTTATTTCGTCGCTGTACCCGAACGTTGTATTGGCGAACGGGTTGTACGAGTGACTCTCGAACTTGACGATGCGATCGTCAAAGATCGGCTCACTCGTAATATTCAAGATATTAATCATCTCAAAAGTGGCGCACCGCGAATCCCAAAGAGATTGTAAAAATTTAACGTTCGACGCGCTAAGCTTTTTCGTCCTGATGAAGCTGGATGAGCGAGTATTGTCGAGCTGTGACATCACCGGCCTTGTAAAGAATTCGTTATTTCTCTTCGTGCGGTCCGCTCCGTTCAATACAAGCATCTCACGCTCACTTTATCGCTGTCGCTGTCGCATGTGCAATCTGACGGTGATCTCCTCTCCGCGAAAATCGAACAATCGTGTGTTCTGGTCGACGATGCGTATCGTTAGATCCGTAATACTCCGCGTGGTGATCGGCAAGTAAATGATCTGCGCGGGTCTTTCCGATATCTTATATCCCGGTGGCACGCTCGGGGAAAATTCTTGTATCGTGTGTACACCTTTGCCGTTGCTATACGCGCCCGCGGTCACGTTACGTTCTACGCGGATAACATTTACGTTCATTATGTTCATCGACACGTCCGATTCGTGCCATCTTCGCGGTCGCAGTATACGCTTCGACGAGAATCCTAGCAGCGATCCAATGCTGTTGGGCATGCCAAAGTTTATTCTGTAGGCGCATCTAATTTCGCATCTCATCGTGTTGTAGTTTGCACGGATTGTTATCGGATATTCCGCATCCTCGCCATCGTCGTCGTCATCGGTGTTATAGATGCTATTGTTGCTATTGTCACTACGCAAAAGCACTATGTGATATCAAAGGTTTCAAGCACGTCGCAGCACGAACGTAAAATCGCACGGTTGAAAAATTCATTTATGTCTCGTACTTCGTACGAACCTTCGGGAATTGTAATTTCTGCGTCGTCTTTGTCGAAATAAAATTTATTGTTTGATTCGTTTACGTTCGGTATCGTGTGATAAGTCTCAAAAATCATCAGGCCGAGCTCGTAATCACCGTCACTCAAATCTATGGCGGGGAAGTAGTTCCCCGCGAGGAGGCTGCTCTTCCCACTCAATGTAAGTGTCAACAACATGACGGAAAAAGCGTTCGACCTATACTGAGATTTCACGGCACCTCGTCGAGCTTTTTAAATTCACGAGCGTCGACCGTTCGTAGAAAC
>NW_017299091.1:84716-89342 GCF_001594075.2 Trachymyrmex cornetzi
GAGTACCGGGTCCTGTCGCATCGTCCAAATTCACGATACCGCTTTCGTTTCAACCCGCGCCGCTCGTCGGTAACGCGTTTCGTATGAAAACACCTCTAAAGTATGGTACGCGCATACGTCTCGCGAGCACGTCCAATTGCACGTTGGTAGTTGCACCCGAGGGCATTTTTATCGTCTCTTTGGCGTTTTTTTTTCTTCACTGTTACGCCCTGTCCGCGTCCGTATTTGTGCGGACCGAGATACAGTCCGCGACCTTGTTCCATCGCGCGATCGTGACGTTGCAGGTTCTCGCGCTGACGTCGCACGGCTTTGCTATTGTTTACAGCTTTCGCCACACTGGCCGCTCCTCCAGTCAAGGATCCGAGCGCGCCCAGCATTGGCAGAAAAGGTAACATGCCGTCTCGTTTCACCGTCGGCAGTATCCGTTTTTTCGTTGTCTTTTTCTTCGTCGTTTTCTTCTTCGGTTTCATGCCCATCTTGGTCTTAGTTTTCATCGTTGCCAAAACGGCAGCAGCGGCGGTTCTTCGCTCAGAGCCGAATCTCTTGCGGTGACCTGTCCTAGCGCTTTATCGGCGAATACCTTGTCCGCCGTGTGGCTATCGGTGAGATCGTTGCTCCGAGAGTACGCAATGTCGTGTCCTCGACACGCCGCGTCCAGCGGATTTATACCCGTATCACCTCTGGCTAAAAGTTTTGTAAGTCGAGTGCCCGGACCGCAAAACTGTTAGCCCGGGATGTGTAAATCGAAAGGAAGCGCGTTTATTGCTCGATTCAACAGACTGCCGCCCGACGCTGACATTCGCTACAGTCCTTTATCTTCGGTGTCGGACCGTCGATATGCGTCCGCTGCAGCGGCTGATTGTAGTGCTCGTCGCAGCGATGATACGTTCGAACCTCCGAATCAACCTTAATGTGTCCCGGAAGCTTGTCCCACACCTAGTCGATATAGTCACCGTACACTGGTAACAGTACGATTTTCGGTATATACTGCAACTGCTCGGCGCTCAAATCCAGAATGTCGGAAGGATGATACAGCGCGAGATACATTTTATTACTGCGCGACTAGCGAATTCGCGCGCCTTTAAATAGGCGGTCGAGAGTGCGCAGTCAGTAGTGCGAGCATGAAATTCGTGCTGCAATTGATGGCGATACGCGTCACGAACTGCGACGCGAAATCGCGAATAATGGGAAGCGGCGTGGAGAAGCGCAAGCACGGCGAAATGCTGTCGAGTACTATACGCGCGATCATTTGCGGCCCGTCGAATTGTGGTAAAACGAACGTTCTTATAAGCTTACTCGAGAACTCGAACGGCGTACAGGGTGTTGCAGATATAAACTAGGCAGTACGACGGGTTGCGTGGGCAAACTTTGCAGAGACAGGACGGGCAGGCGCGGTTCAGTAGGTAATGACGGTGCAGCGTAGATAATGACGGCGCCTCTATATCGACAAATTCAGTAGCATGTCAGACGTCCTGACGGACTTTGTCAACATGAAAAAGAGCCAAAACGACAATTAAAGACGAAAAATTTAAAAGATGTTACGTAATAGAATATTTTTCATACATATAAATATATATAAACGCATATAATTAAATACAAAATGTTTCCATATATCCCTTCTTTCTTTATAAAATTAGTGTCGGCGACAAGCAAAAATAGTAATAATAATAATGAAAGAAGATAATAAAAGGAATAATTTTCGCATTGTTTCTTTTAAGAAAAATTAAAATTGAAAAACTGAGAGAGAATTGCTCAAATGATTTATACAAAGTTATATCTAAGTAATATTATTTAATTTTTTAAACTTGACTTTTTATAAAACAATTAATGCAAAAATTATACTCGTAATTATTTTTTTACGTTTTCCTATTATTACTATTTTCTTCTACCTAACAGTAATTTTACAAAAGAAAGAAGAATATGTGATAATATATATGAACATATTTCGTATACAGGGTGTTTGAAAATTACCGGATAATCGATCACGAGCAGGTAGAACGGACCGAATTGAATCGAAAATTCCTATACCATTTTGTAGGTTGCGCAACAGTTAACGAGATATTAAAGTTTAAAGATAGTCGAATAAGCGCGTTCGGCCGGCCTACTGCTGCCGAATATACAACCTATCGTCCCCACCGATCGCACGGCGTGCAGGCCTCTGGGCGTTGCCGTTCAGCGTCTTTACGCGAGGTAATCCCTTACCAGATTTCTTACTCTGTTTCTTAGGTGTGACCAACATCAACGGCACGATTACCTGTTTGTACTTGTATCCACTGTTGCTCAATAATCGACCCTGCGAATGCTTGTGCTTGTGCGCGCTCGTCACCAACAGCATGCTCTTGTATTTATGCATATCGTCTTCCGTGTAGAGGGCATCGTCGGGAATTCTTTTGAAACTCATAAAGACCAGGGATACCGGCGTATCGTACGCCGTCGATAATTATGTTGTCCACATCATCCACGTCGAAACGTTTATTGCCAAACATTAATCCATCCTTGCGGAGGTAAACGCCGTACACGTGATCTATACCGCTCTCTTTATCTTGCACTCCCCGCAGGACAGCCTCGACGTAATTTTGACCCAACGGGCCCAAGCTGGCTTTTAACGTCTCTCGACCTTCCGACGTTTGCAACTGATTTTGAAACATCGTCGCTAGCGAGTCTTCCGTCGCTTCAAAAACGTTCTCCAACGACTCTATCGTCGGTACGATTTTGGCACGCGGGGTGGAGATTATCGGTTCATGCGATCATTGAATTTATGCAGAGTCGTGGAACGCTCGAACGTCTCGCTCGCTTCTTCTCCCTCCTCTTCTTCCTCCTCTACCTTCCTCTAACGTTTAGGGGCAGACGCTGCATTTTCGCACGACTCTCTCTTTGTCGCGCGCTGGCCTGCGCTGTCGACGAAAAGTCGCAGCGGCTCGATAAGAGGCTTAAAATGTCTATCCAGCGCGATGCTCTTCTTGCCCGGTTTTCAGAGCGCGATGTTTCTTGAGGATCGACTCGCTCATTTTCTCGATCTCTCTCGCGATTTTTTCACGCTTGCGCACATCTGCCATGTTCGTCTGTGGCTAAGTATCGACAACGACTGGTCACGTTACGGTATCGCGAACTCGTTAAATCCTTTTCTGTATCGTCCATTTGTGAGCGCACTGTCTTTGTCTATCTCCACGAAACCATATTTTGTTGCCAACAGTCGCGGCACAACATGTAAAATTCATCATACGACATGTCGGTATTCACATGATCGTTGTAAACGTGTTTCAAGTTGGTACCGTCCTGTTTGAATAGGATCAGCAGGTTCGCGTTGTCACGTATCAGATGTTTAGGTATCCTCGCGTACATCTGACAGAGACAGAAGCTGTCGACGTTTGCGTGGCGGCCCATCGAAAAGTATTCTCTCACCGCATCCTGCTCGTCGCATGCCACGTCATTAAAGATAAAAATAGAATTTGGGCGCGCCTAGCTCGGTGGATCGACGTCGCTATTGTTGGACAACATAAAGTACCGATTTAGACGATAGACGTAAACAAATTTTCAAGATATTAATACTTTGGCTGTTGCAACGATTTCGAGTAGACGTACACGTTCTCGAAACGTACAGGGTATTGCAGATACATACTAGGCAGTACGACGAGTTTTGTGGGCAAACTTTGCAGGGACAGGCCGGGCAGGCGCGGTTCGGTAGGTAATGACGGTGCAGCGTAGATAATGACGACACGACGCCTCTATATCGACAAATTCAGTAGCGTGCCAGACGTTCTGACGGACTTTGTCATCATGAAAAAGAGCCAAAACGACAATTAAAGACGAAAAATTTAAAAAATGTTACGTGATAGAACATTTTTCATACGTATAAATATATAAACGCATATAATTAAATACAAAATGTTTCCATATATCCTTCTTTCTTTATAAAATTAGTGTCGGCGACAAGCAAAAATAGTAATAATAATAATAATGAAAGAAGATAATAAAAGGAATAATTTTCGCATTGTTTCTTTTACGAAAAATTAAAATTGAAAAACTGAGAAAGAATTGCTCAAATGATTTATACAAAGTTATATCTAAGCAATATTATTTAATTTTTTAAACTTGACTTTTTATAAAACAAATAATGCAAAAATTATACTCGTAATTACTTTTTTTATGTTTTCCTATTATTACTATTTTCTTCCACCAAACAGTAATTTTACAAAAGAAGGAAGAATATGTGGTAATATATATGAACATATTTCGTAAATAATTATATATGTTTATACATGACAAATTATTTATTGATTAATACATGACAAATTATTTATTGATTAACGGATAGGATACAACAATTTTCTTTCTTCATTTTTTTATTTTTCGTTTTGGCGTTGTTAGTTTATTTGTTAAATATTGAGTTAAATAAATAGAGATCGTTATGGAATAAATTGCTTGTCATTATCATTTCCTAGCCTAGTTAACAAATATACCAGTGTATAATCCCATCTCCGTTCGATTTTCATTTATTAAATATTAATTACAAATTTTTTCATTATTGTTTCCTAGTTAACAAATTCGTTGTAGTTAAACAGAGATGTAAACCATATGTGAATTCGACAAAGTCCCAAATTTTGTTCCAAATGAAAATGTTCCAAA
>NW_017299091.1:89370-91481 GCF_001594075.2 Trachymyrmex cornetzi
CTAGTCAGTTGAGGTAAAGTCAACGAGTTCCACCAATTTTCAATAATACCTGAAAATGAATTTCGTAAAAAAAGCTTTATACATAATAATAATTAGATAATTTGCGGGAGGAATGAAATATAATATTACTTGCGCTTATTACATATAATATGCAAAAGCTGCTGGCAGATTTGGGAAATTGTTCGTTGCAGATAAACAGACATGTAAGCCATACGTGAGAAATTTGACAAAGTTCCAAATTTTATTCCAAACATCTTTTCGTAAATTCCATTTGAGAAAAATCTTGACGTTTTCTGGATGGATCATTAATAAGAGGTTTACCTCACCGCAAGGAAACCTCGACAAGAAATGCATCATGAAACGTATTTTTAAATTACAAATTACATAATAATCACCGATTAGGGTTAATCGAGTTGATGATATAATTTATATATAAAATTTAATTTTTTCTTCAAGGATATTCTTATAATTCGAATTAGGGTTAATCCAGTTGATGATATCCTTTGTATACAGGATAACCCATTTTAACTTAGACAGCCAAATAACTCGAAACATCGCGATTAAATAAAAAAATGTTTAAAACAAAAATTGTTGGATATGAAGGGGCTGATTGAACTATGGCCTTGACAATGACCTTGATCTTCATTTCAAGGTTATTTGAAGGTCTACTTTCAATTTTTAAATAGAAACCCACATTTTTGATCCCGGATTTTGAAAGAGCGCAAAATTTTACGTCCAGATGAACTTTCATGTTATGGGTCAAAGTTGACCATACAGGTCATTTCAAAGACAAATTCCTAATCGAAGCAGAAAGCCAAAAAATCTTGATTTTTCCTGGATAGTGTTTGTGAGAAAAATTGTTGGATGTTGAGGGGAGATCAAACCATGACCTTGACAATGTCCTTGAACCCATATTTTCATGACCATTTCAAGGTCAAGTCGGGATTTTTAATAAAATTTTATGCTACATATGTATTTTCTTGTTGTGATTCTTTAGATATTAGCATACTTTACCTTTGAAATCGAAAATTAAACTTTCCATCTGATGAAGTTCCTCTAAGTATCTCTCCAAAATTTTGTCCATTTAGTGCCAAAGTCACAAGTGTTTATGTATTTTTTTTAACATTTGTAATCTGATAAAATTCTGATCAGTAAAATGGCAAATTATACGCCTACAGAAGTAGTCAATATTCTTATAACCTTTAGCTGTGGGGCAGGGTTTTGCACTATGTAACTGGTAGGTCATCTCTTCACCGAGTAGCCAGTTCTGTGTTAGGCCCCTTGGTTGTCTAGGTAAGTGCGAACCAATAAATAGCCCAACTCACGCTAGGTCGATTTAAAGGAAATTACTTTTATACCCAGCATAAAATTTTATTAAAAATCCCCACTTGATCTTGAAATGGTCATGAAAATATGGGTTCAAGGACATTATCAGGGTCATGGTTTGATCTCCCCACGACATCCAACAATTTTTCTCACAAACACTATCCGGGAAAAATCAAGATTTTTTGGCTTTCTGCTTCGATTAGGAATTTGTCTTTGAAATGACCTCTATGGTCAACTTTGATCCATAACGTGAAAGTTCATCTGGACGTAAAATTTTGCGCTCTTTCAAAATCCGGAATCAAAAATATGGGTTTCTATTTGAAAATTGAAAGTAGACCTTCAAATAACCTTGAAAATGAAGATAAAGGTCATTGTCAAGGTCATAGTTCAATCAGCCCCTTCATATCCAACAATTTTTGTTTTAAACATTTTTTTATTTAATCGCGATGTTTCGAGTTATTTGGCTGTCTAAGTTAAAATGGGTCACCCTGTATATGATCGTATACAAACTTACCTTTTTAAAAAAAGGTAAAAAAAGCGCTAAGCGTGCATGTTTCTCGTGTAGAACCACCATTTGTGCCGGTTTCACCGACGCCAATTATTTAATCAGCTGAACTGATGATTAATCGCGTTTGCTGTTTATTAGAATTGAGCACTTACGGTTGACAGTGAATCACCCATTAGGGTTAATGAGTTGATGTTTTTTCTTCAAGGATATTCTTATAATGATATGTATCATTCGTATAAAAGATTTGATATCAACAAAACTGGCGTCAAGTTAAATT
>NW_017299091.1:91559-96178 GCF_001594075.2 Trachymyrmex cornetzi
GATACCAAATTATATAAATAATATTAACTTTAATGATATCATTCCTATAAAAGATTCGATATCAAGAACTGGCGCAAAGTTAAATCCTATTTCTCTCTCTCTCTCTCTCTTTATACCATGTCAAATTATTAATCTTATGATATGTATCATTTGTATAAAAGAATTGATATCAACAACTGTGGCGCCAAGTTAAATTCGACTATCAAAATGAAAAGTAAAACTCAAGTGATACTATCTTTATTATTTACTTAATCCAAATGGTACTATCTTTAATTTTTATGCAACAAAACCTAAGTATACGTATACTTATTGAAGAATCTTCCTATTCCAATCCAAATGGTTTAAATTCCTCTTAAATGAAATTATTATATCACATTTCATTCAAAGACATTTCCTCTTCCAACTAAAGTAGTGGTTATTTAATTGTCCTTCAAAACATTATACAAAATATTATCACAAAATTGCGTTACCTTGCTCAATTTAAGTGTTACTATAAAAAATTAAAGAATTTACCGTATAAAATGAAAAAATTTCATTTAAATAGAAAAATTTTTCATGTAAAAACACTTGGCGCTGCTAGATCGAGTAAGAAAAACTATAAAAACCATTTAAAATTAGAATAGTAATTAATAAATATATATAATGCATTATAAGGTTTTATTATTTCATACAGTAATATGAATAAAAATTTTTTTACAGTAACATAAATGTATAAGAAATAAAAATAGTTTGTGTAACTGCCAATTAATGCAAGGTAAGATTTTAGACTACTTAGGGCGACTGTTACCAACGCTGATTAAATTAATCGATGATTAACTCAATCAGCAGTAAAGCAAATAGTAAGTCTGTATCGTTCTTATTATCTTCATGATATCCCAGTAAACACAAAGTTACATGTAACGTACTCGTTAGTTGTAATTTCCTACTCAACAATATTACTGCAATATAACGCACGTGTTATATTATAGTTATATTGTTGAGTGGGAAATTACAACTAACGGGTACGTTACACGTAACTTTGTGTTAGCTGGGATACTTCCATTTCTGCGTTCCTACTTAATTGTGATAACTTCTGTCTATATTAGGATGACTGCTGATTGAGTTAATCGGCGTTGGTAACGGTCGCCTTTAGAATACTATAAACATAGTATAATTATTATATGAATGTATAAGAAATAAAAACAGTGCGTGTAACTGTTCATATTACTGTAAAATAATAAAACTTTATAATGCGTCTTACAATTAGTTTCTCTTTTTAACCTTCATGATTTATGTCTTATATATAAACAAATGGAGATCGTTATCGAATAAATTGATTGTCGTTATCATTTGCTAGCCTAGTTAACAAATAAATTTTTTCATTATTGTTTCCTAACTTAGTTAACAAATTCGTTGCAAGTTGTGCGATTTTGAGTTCGAAATAAAACCGCTGTCGTTGTGAGCGACCAACCATTGCATTGCGTAGTTTACGCTCGTGGAGAAACTAGCGACCGTCGTAGAAAAAGGAAGAGAGAGGGAGTTAGTTGCGAATGTATCGTCTACGAAGTCGGTCGTTAGAGAGATTATATTTCAAGTGTCTAAGTTTAATTTTATGTTTGAAATTGAATAAGTTGTAAAATATACAGTATAATTCATTACAACAATCACGGGTTAACGTCATTGTCCTACATATTTGGTCCTTCGAGCCAAATCTTCACGGCAACAAATTTTGCAGAGCGCACGATATCAAACTTCATCGATTAGTGTGAATGGTTCCGACGACGTTCTCTACAAGAATCGAGGAAATACGCTGGACAGCAAGAAGGCGTCCATCGACATCCCACCAGAGGAAGCGAGGACATACGCTGGATGACGAAAATCACCATCTAGTCTTGATTATCAGTGACGACAATTACTTACGACGCCATATTGTCTTCTTCCCCGCTGCGCAGACACAACACAAGCGGCCATCACGACAACGACGATCATCCTGGAGCGTGTTTTTTTAGCGAGGTTAGATTGTAAGTACAAACACGAAGGAAATACTAGACGCATTGAAACGTCAACGAACAACGTTGAAGAGGCGGGTAACTAGATTTCAAACGTTTTTGAAGAACTATGCAGACGACGATGAAAATCGTCTAGTATTAGAATCAAGGTTAGAAAAACACAACGAATTGTGGCGTGAATACGACACAATACAAACAAGGATTGATGAGTGTCTGACCGAGCCCGACTTGCAGGAACGGGAGACATTCGAAGAAAGTTTCTTCCCAGTGCAAGCGTTGGCTCGGTCAAAGCTTGTACAATATAAAAGTACTGCGTCAAGTGCTTCCACTAGTGGTCAGGTTAACAACACGAATCAAAGTGATTCAAAAGATGATTCACAACCAATGCTAGCACGATTACCCGTAATTTCCCTGCCGACTTTCACCGGAAGCTACGAACAGTGGCAACAGTTTTATGACACGTTTAAGGCATTGGTCCACAACAACGACAAATTAGCCGCGGTTCAAAAATTTCACTATTTAAGGTCTGCGTTATCAGATGCAGCCGCAAAAACAATAGATTCAATACGAACAACGGATGAAAATTATCCCATTGCCTTGGAGTTGTTGGTTCAACGGTTTCAGAATACACGTTTGACCATTAATCATCACGTTCATGAATTGTTTAACGCGTCTCCGATAATAAGAGAGTCGGCAGAGTCATTGCGTGAGTTACTAGATAACGTTAAAAAACATTTGCGAATATTACAGCAACTAAAGGAACCCACAGACAAATGGGACACACTAATTATTTATTTAGTTACTACCAAATTAGATCCCACCACTAAGGGGAAATGGAATTTAAAGGTAATCCAGGAAAAGGCGGCTACTATTAAACAGTTATTCGAATTTCTTACCACAAGGTGCGAATATCTCGAAGCACGCTATCCAGCACACACTAAGGCAGCCGCAGCAAAGGTCGCCACCCAGAAAGCTAATTACGTAAGCTCGAACAAAAAAGGTCAGATTGCAACACTAACTCATGTAGCCACTAATGAAGCAGACGTGTGTGTTTTATGCAAACAGTCGCACAAGATATATTCATGTAAAATTTTCAAGGAACTGTCAGTCGAATCACGACGTAATGAAGCTAAAAGACTCAATTTATGTTATAATTGCTTAGGGTCAAACCACGTACTGCAAAAATGCACTTCTTGCGCTTGCAAACACTGTTCGAAAAAACATCACACTGTTATAGCCGCAGCTATAACCATTTATCAAATAGAAATCAGGCTACTTAGCAACAGATACGCAGTAATTAATTGGGAAACTAGGTTATTCCGCAATTGAACTAAATACCACTGACTACCGAAAAGTCAGCGTACTCATTGTCTACTTTAGTTCGATTGCGAAAATACAATCTTGAGGAAGCAGCACGCAAATAATGCAAGCTGTTCTTCACAAGTTACAGAAAGACGGAAGCTATTGCCCGTCAGATTTGGAAATTAGGTTGCAAGTGTCAGCAATGACCACATTAAAAATTAGAGCAACCGAAATCCGCTCGAACAGCTGACCGAAGTACAAGTCCAGTCAGCAGTTCGAGCAAGTATATTAACCGTGACATGTTGACAAATGAGAGAGTCTAATATCAGCTGTTACTCGAGATAACGCCCGTACGCCAACAGCTCACGCGAATAAAATATAAGTCGTCCGATTAACTAAGTCAACGCGATCGCGGACTTATCTAATAAACCTAAATCGGGCCGACGCGAAATCGTAATAATACCTGTCAAGTGTAACCTATAATTGTGAATTGTGAATATTAATTGAGTCACTAAATGTTATATTAAAGTGTTTTGTTTTGTATTGAGTGGTTTATTGGTGCGTCCTGGTCCTCGGCGAATCCCCTACCTGTATCCTTCACCTAAGGGTACAACAACACGTTGCTTCACATAAATGAGCAAACTAATAACGTTCCTCAGATTTCAGCTAATTATGATAAGGCACTAGTAAATAATAATGATGTAAATGCGAATACTCGGACAAGTATTACACTAACCGCCGCACAGTGGTCCAAACGCAAAAGATTCTGTTCAAAACAGTCTACAGGTCGTATTTCTCAACCGATTTCAATGATCTTTGAACAGAAATACTCAGAAATAAATTCCTAAGAGAACTAAGAAAGCCGAATTTGGATTTTCTTTGTTTATGCAAAAATATTTAAACAAATAAGGTGATGAATTGACACTTTTCCACTAAGTTATTTTTTATTTGGTTACAAACTACTTTAATGAGCTCACTATCAATAAAAATAAATATTATCCCATCATAAGAAAAGAAATAATTCGTTAAACATTTAATATTATTTTTATAAACAAATTATTAAAACAAATTATGAATCTCCGCGCTTTCTCACAGAAATACTTAGTCTATTAACTTAATTGATCTAACTTACTATAATAATGATGATCTTTCACAAAACTTGATTGTAAACTAACAATTTTAATTGTTATAAACAATCAAATAAACAAATAGTGATTTTTAAATAAATTATTACGTATTATTTTTTATATTTCAATCAATTACACATAGAATTATGCGCAATTTGATTTTAGAACATGAGATTGTGTCAACAATGTAAATTTGTTATCG
>NW_017299091.1:97408-101799 GCF_001594075.2 Trachymyrmex cornetzi
GCGCCGTCTCGTTGCAAACAACCGAGTTCGACAAAGTTAATTCCGAAGTTCTGTTATCAACAGCGATTATCTACATACGTGACAACACAGGCAAATACCAACGGGTCCGCGCTTTACTTGACAATGGATCACAGTCGAGTTTCATCACAAAATCAATGTGTCAAAGATTAGGACTTAAGACAGAAAGTACGAAACACTTATTTTCTTGTTTAAATGTAACTGAGGCGCTAGTCGCAGAGACGACACAAACAATAATAGCATCAACCACTACAAACTACGAAACAGATGTACGATTGTTCATCGTTAATCAAGTCACTCGACCCATTCCCACTAGACTGATCAAACTAAATTCTTTAAACCTGCCCAGCCACATTGAATTGGCCGACCCGACGTTCCATGTGCCACAGGAGGTGGACGTACTTTTGGGAGCAACGATTTTTTGGGAAATCCTTGAGACAGAGAGAATACAGTTGGGAGACAAACAACCGATGCTACAGTCAACGAAGCTGGGATGGCTGCTTTGTGGACAAATCGGGACGTCAAGCAAATCACAACTGCATAGCAACGTGATTATATGTGGACATGTACGAAACGAAGAACTGCAAGAACAAATTGAGAAATTCTGGTGTTTAGAAAACATCCCAATTACAAAGGTATTTTCATCTCAAGAACGTCATTGCGAAGAGATATTTCGAAAAGAGTATCGCCGAATCGACAAAGGACGATTTGAAGTATCACTGCCATTACGGGCGGATCCGAACATTCTCGGGGAATCTAAAGCTATTGCACTCAAACGCTTGAACAGTTTGGAACGCAAATTCCGAAGAGAGCCTGAGTTGCAAATGGGATACATCGAATTCATGGAGGAATACCAAAGTCTCGGCCATATGTCTGTATTGACCGACGATGACAAAGAGGGGATTAATTACCTCCCTCATCACGCAGTCTTCAAGAAAGATTCGACTTCGACTAAACTTCGAGTAGTTTTTGACGCATCCAGCCAAACGACATCAGAAAAATCACTTAATGATTGTCTACTAGTGGGACCTACAATTCAGCCGGACTTATTTGAACTCCTCATACGCTTTCGACAACACCCGTACGTCGTGACGGGTGATATTATTAAAATGTACAGACAAGTAATGGTTAAGCCAGAACATCGATTACACCAATGTATATTATGGAGAGACAATCCTAACAAGGCTGTTACAACATTTACTCTAAACACCGTTACATACGGAACTGCCTTTGCGCCATTTTTAGCCATAAGATGTTTAAAACAGTTATCCTTGGACTTTGAGAAAACACATCCTCGCGCAGCTGCAATTATAGCTCGGGATTTTTACGTTGATGATTTAATCATCGGTGAAGCGTCAGTGCAACAATTACACGAGATTACAACTCAGATCAGCGATATTTTGAAAACAGCAGGATTTGAATTAGCTACACTACGCTCTAACGCACCGCTTAGCCACTATGAACATGCTGGGAGTTATGGACTCACAGATACGAAAATTCTAGGACTCCTGTGGCATTCAGCGACGGATACACTGCGATATGAGGCTACTGGTGACTCGGCGCTCGATGTTGTTACTAAATGCAACATATTGTCCATAGTTACGCAAATCTTCGATCCATTGGGATTAATCGGGCCTGTTATCATCAAGGCAAAAATCTTGTTACAATCACTTTGGCAACTCAAAAAAGAGTGGGATGCGCCAGTACCTGAATCAATTAGAGTCATCTGGTCCTCGTACTATCAACAATTACCACTGATCAATCAAATCGAAATACCACGACATGCCATCGTACATAATCCGACTGACATACAACTACACGGTTTTTGTGATGCATCCCAGTCTGCTTACGGTGCGTGTGTCTTTATTCGGTCAATAGATGAGTCTGTAACAATTAAGGTGCAACTACTCGCAGCGAAGTCAAGAGTGGCGCCATTAAAGACGATCAGTGTACCCAGGCTGGAATTATGCGGCGCCGTTCTCCTCGTAAATCTAGTCCAGAAGATATCACAATCTCTTACATGTACAATCACAAAACATCAATTCTGGACAGACTCAGAGATCGTGTTGGCATGGATTAAGGGCGAGCCTTCTCAGTGGCAAATCTTTGTTGGCAATCGTGTCGCTGAGATTCAATGACTAACGAACAAACAACATTGGTCACACGTTCGTTTAGAGCAAAACCCCGCTGATTTAATCTCACGAGGAGTTCTATCAAATCAATTGATCAACGCTACATGGTGGTGGGACGGACCACACTGGCTAAGGTCCAATTCAGACCTATGACCGGTGTCGACAGCTCAGTTACTGACTGAAGTACCTGAATCACGCAGTCAATCCTTCACGGCAATCAACACAGAGGAGTCAATTGATTTCACTAGCCGATATTCTTCACTAACACGATTGAAAAGAATCATCGCAACATGCATGAGATTTAAAATTAATTGCACCTTGTCAATATCAAAAACACCAAAACTTCGCGGACCACTTACGGCCGAAGAGATACAGAGGGCAATGATTACACTTATAAAAATACATCAACAAAGGGAGTTTTCAAACGAACTACGCAACTTACAACGAAACCAGTCACCTGTCTTACGCAGCAAAATCAGTTCACTCAATCCTATGATTGACCAAGATGGAGTACTCCGCGTCGGCGGACGGTGAAGGAATGCACCACTCTCCTACTCTCAAAAACATCCAGTCCTTTTGTCTTCCAATCATTCCTTGACTGACTTGATTATACGGGATCAGCACTTGCGTCATTTCCACATGGGTCCGCAATTGTTATTAACAACGCTTTGTGAAACGTATTGGATAATTCATGCAAAAAACGCCATTAAGCGAGTACTTAGAACGTGCGTCTTGTGTTTTCGAATGCGACCTCGTAGTTTAATGCAGCGCATGGGTGATTTACCCGAGTCAAAAGTTACCCCTAAGTCTAGAGCCTTCGGCCACACGGGTGTAGACTATGCGGGATCATTTAGTATTAAGATCTCTCGAAATAAGTCTGGTAAGGCCTATCTCTGTCTGTTCGTATGCATGACTACCAAGGCGATTCATCTTGAATTAGTATCTGATCTTTCGACCGAAATGTTTCTAAACGCTCTCAAGAGATTCATTTCTCGACGTGGAAAATGCGAATCTATCATGTCTGATAATGGGAGAAATTTCATCGAAGCCAGTAATATACTGCGACAATTAGATCAATTTTTGTCACATCCCGATCACCGAGAGACTATCATTAATTATGCGTCTAACTTAGGAATTTCATGGAAATTCATTCCGCCTCACTTTCCGCATATGGGTTGATTGTGGGAAGCCAATGTAAAGGCTGTAAAAACACATCTTAAGGCTGTAATCAACGATACACCATTGTCATTCGAAGAGCTCTATACCGTGTTGACTCAAATAGAAGCCATACTCAATTCGAGACCGTTGTGTCCTTTGACCAATGCTCCCGAGGAACTGGATGCATTAACGCCCGGACATTTTTTGATCGGAACGTCTTTTATGGCGTTGCCGGAGCAATCTGTTCTTGACGTTCCGCAAAACCGTATTAATCGCTATCAACTATTAACTCATATCCAGCAATCATTCTGGAAGCGTTGGTCAAGGGAATATGTCACACAATTACAACAGCGTTCCAAATGGAAGTTTGCCGTGCGTAACGACGAATTGCAACTAGGGAAACTAGCAATAATTCGCGACGAGACTTCACCTCCGTTTAGGTGGCGGCTGGGTAGAATTTGTGAACTCCATGCTGGAAATGACGGTTTAATACGAGTAATGTCACTGAAAACTACCACCGGAATTATCCAGCGCTCTTTACCGAAGATTTGTATCTTGCCGATCGATTAATTATAATAATTATAAGTCGTGGTTATACCTTTAAGTGATCATATCATTCAGTTTATTGTTTATTGAAGTTATACTCCAAGGCGGCCGGTATGTGTGATTTTGAGTTCGAAATAAAACCGCTGTCGTTGTGAGCGACCAACCATTGCATTGCGTAGTTTACGCTCGTGGAGAAACTAGCGACCGTCGTAGAAAAAGGAAGAGAGAGGGAGTTAGTTGCGAATGTATCGTCTACGAAGTCGGTCGTTAGAGAGATTATATTTCAAGTGTCTAAGTTTAATTTTATGTTTGAAATTGAATAAGTTGTAAAATATACAGTATAATTCATTACAACAACCACGGGTTAACATCATTACCCTACACAAGTTAAACAGAGATGTAAACCATACGTGAATTTGACAAAGTCCCAAATTTTGTTTCAAATGAAAATGTTCCAAATTAATCAAACTGGTCCAGTTTTCAAAAATAAAGTTTTTAATAGTCTAGTCAGTTGAGATAAAGTCGACGAGTCCCACC
>NW_017299091.1:102339-135352 GCF_001594075.2 Trachymyrmex cornetzi
CCCTACCGGACTTGCGATCTAATCATATTCTGCATTGCCACCAGTAATGCGTGCTTCTGAATAGGCATATAAGCAACTCGACTTACCGACTATATTAAATATATAGTTAAACACAGAGGTGTAAACCATACGTGAATTGGACCAAATTTTGTTCCTAATCAAAATGTTCCAAATTGGTACAGCTTTCGATAAAGTTTTTAATAGTCAGTTGAAGTAAAGTCAACTAGTCCCACCTATTTTCAATAATACCTGAAAATGAATTTCGTAAAATAATAATAATTAGATGATAGATAATTTGCGGGAGGAATGAAATATAATATTACTTGTGTTTATTGTTATACATATAATATGCAATAGCTCCTGGCAGACTTGGGAAATTGTTCGTTGCAGATAAACAGATATGTAAACCATACGTGAAATTTGACAAAGTTCCAAATTTTGTTCCAAATTTTGTTCCAAACATCTTTTAGTAAATTCCATTTGAGAAAAATCTTCTTGACGCTTTCTGGATGGATTCATTAATAAGCGGTTTACTTTACAAGGAAACCTCGACAAAAAATGCATCATGAAACGTATCTTTAAATTACATGTTACATAATAATATACGTACAAGGTCGAACAAACAATTAGATTTATGCAAGACATCAACATCCGGTAATTGTTGAATTAGCCTCCTTACCTCCTTGAGATTGATAAAATAAACTCATTCGACGCATTTTTGCACTACATGAAAAATTTGTCCCGCAAACCGAGTTATTAATTGTTATTAATTAAAGTTGTCAGATATTCAGAGGAAATTTGTTGCATCGATGGCATAAATGATTAAACAAATTTTCTGCTTTACAGACAAATATTAACCAAGCAAATACTCTGCTGTAATCTATGCCACCATCGATATGACAGATTTCCTAACCTGAATAGTCATCAACTTTAACGATTAATATCTTGGTCCACGGGGTAATTTTTTTTGTCAGATTCGTTCATTAATTCCGTACAAAAATGTGTTGAGTAAGTCAGTAAGTAAAATGTGTATTGCAGAAGTAGAAAATCACTTACGTGTTCCTTTACTACCATCGATATGACTGACCTAATCTAACCAAAAGTGTATACACTAATGGTACGTTTCCACTGAGCGTGTCACGCATCGCGTCGTCCATTGCGTCATGACGCAACGCGAAAGAGAGAAAGAGTGAAGTTCATATATGTACACAACCCCTCCCTTTCTCTCTTTCGCGTCACGTCGTGATACGGTGGACGACGCGACGCGCTCATGGAAACGTACCCTAATAATTAGTCGTGTCTCCAGATCGCAGCGCTCGCTGATCATATGTATATTACTACTAGCGCTCCTTGCGTATTGCGTACTAATTGTGTAAAGAATGTCAGAAGGACACGAAACTAGCGCTCCTTACGTAAAGAATGTTAGACGGACATCAAAGGAATGCGCGGAATGTGGTCGAGGACAATAATAACGATGACAATAAGGACGACGTATCTGAAAATGGACAGAAAATGTAGCAGTTCGGAACTTTGCGTCGCGATATCTCCGCTCGTAGGGCACGTAGAAAAAAAATAAAAGCACTTATATCACACAATCCGTGTGGTGGCTATCGATTGAGCATACATAGCACGCGATCGGTTCAGCCGTTATTGAGATCCGATAATCTCGATTTGCCGCAACTCGTCGGTTCGCGTAAAGGAGGCACGGCAGTATCGCTTCGCGCAGCTTAGCGCCGAGACACTACCAGTGTCTCCAGATATCGAATTTTCGGAAGAAAGAGAAAGCATATTGATTCTGTAAGAATAATAGGTATGTTGCGAGCGAAGTGAGTAATGTTTATGAATTGAATGTGTAATTTATGAGTGACGAAAGATAAAAAGGACAGTTAAATGATGATTAATCAAAGAAGTTTGGGATTGAGAGAGATGTTCTTGTAATAGAAATAAATATCTGCGATATCTGAGGAAAAAACTCCTTTCTCTTAGCTAAAACTGCAATTCCGTTCTGTATTCCAGAATGGTCAGTTTTAGGAAAAATCGAGCAATCTGAAGTGCAGCATAGAATAATCGTAATTTAACCGATGACAGCCGACGAATGCTACAAACGACGTTTTTAACATAAGTACAATGCAACAGGTAAAAAGAATCGTTAGCAAAATCAGTACTCAGGCCCTGATCTTTAAAGTTTGTAGAGTTTTAAAAGTGTTGGTCACTAACGATGATTGATATAGGTAGACAGAAGATGATATCGTTTATTCCGAATATGCGAGATAAAAATATAATATAAAGAGTATAAGGAAATATTCCAGTTGAAAATTTTTTTCATATATATGTGTGAAAACTATTTATTGATATTAATATTTTATAATGTTTTTAATAATATTTTACAAGAATGTTCAAAATATCCACCCGACTCTTCTAAACATACTGTAACTCTCCGCAAGAAGCTTTGTCGTACTTTATGTAATATTGCAGGTATAATGTTACGACTTGCTTCTTTTATTCTTTTTATTAAATCTTCTCGACTGCGTGGCAGTGTCTGATACACCTGAATCTCGTATGTAGCCCTAGGTGATCGCAATGTCCACTCAAGGAAATCGTTGTGAATGCCTATTTATCTGAGCGAAAATCGATTATTCAAATGCACAAGCGAGAACAAAAATATGGGCTGGATCCGTCTTGCTGGTATACAATATTTGATAGTATATTTCATGGAAGATTGTCCATCAATGTTTCTTTCAAGATCTTTAAATAAACTTGTGCTGTGATATCGATATCTTTTAAAAAAGATGTGATCCAGTAATTACACTGTCCAAAATTCCCATTCAAACGTTAACATTACATTATCTCTTGATGTGTATTTCTTTCCGACAATTCTCTTCCGAATAATGGTATTCATTATGGCGATTAATAATACTGTCACTCCAAAAAGTACATTTTTGTGTCCTTAAGATTCTTTTCAGAAAGTCACCATTTGCAGGCTTTTAAATGCAAATGGCTAATTATTAAAGTATTGAAATTATTTGGTCTGAGATCCAATCACAAAATTTTTTTCGACGAGATAACTCTTGAGGAAATAACTTTAACGTTGTGTTTTCTTTGAAAGAATTTTAGACTATTCTTTATTATTTTGTGCACCTTGGTGTGTTCTATATTAAGATCACGCGCAATTCGCAACCAGGTGCTACTATGCGGATTTGCTAAAACCACATCTCTCACAAGATTCATTATTACTCCATTGCGTTGGCGTATATGTTTCGTGAACGTTTTGGTGCATGAAGAGTACCATGTTGGCAAATTCAACAATACAATATATCGAACAACGCATGTGACGGCTGCTGCTTATTAGGAAAGTCATTAATGTATAAAACTACAGACATACTGTTATTTTTATAGCATTTTCCATAAAAGAGTAACATATTTCTTAACTCTGTATTGGTATAACGAAGCATCGTTAACTTACGTTTTCGCTCCCAACAACTTGGGGCCAATTGTCTTTTGTCAGATTCGCGTTATAGATGTATACGAAAGGAGAAAGACTCTGATAAAAGACAATCGGTACGCCCAGCTGTTGGTAGTGAAAACGTGAATCAACGATGCCTCGTTATATTAAGGAAGAGTTAGCGAATATGCTGCTCATTTATGGCGAATGTCATAAAAATGAAAGGATGGCCACAGTTCTGTACGCTAATCGTTTCCCCGATAAGCAGCGACCGTCACATGCACTGTTCGGACAATTGTATCGTCGAATTTGCCAATATGGCACTCTTCATGCGCCAAAACGTCCACGAAACAAATGCAAACGCGATGAGATAATAATTGATCACGTAAGAGATGCAGTTTTAGCAAATCCGCATACTAGCACCAGATGTATTGCGCGTGATTTAAATACAGACCACACCAAAGTGCACAGAATATTAAAAAATAATTTGGGATGGCATCCTTTCAAAAGACGCACAACGCAAAAATTGTTCCCACAAGATTTGCTTTGCCGAGAAAGATTTTGTAATTGGATATTAGACGAAGTAAGTTCTATATTTTAATAATTTATTAGCCATTTTGTTTTCAAAAGCTACAATACTACGGGATCTTAATAAACTTTCAATTGTCAGCTTGTTTTTACATCGTATGAATCACCGTACCTTATAAAGCCTATGCATTGAAACGTTAACTAATAAAAATAATAACCATTTTATATATGTATATATGTTGTATATATGTATAATGATTATTATATTTATTGTATAAAATAAGTAATAGAAAAACGATGATAATTTTGTATTGTATACAATATAATTAAAGAAAATGAAAAGTATGAAAAAATACAACTGTATTGTTATATACTCTCATCACAGGTTGACATAGACAATGTTGGGAATGATGGATTTTTGAGAAGAATCTTATGGACAGACGAACGCACTTTCCGAAGTGACGGGAGTATCAATCGCCATAATGAGCACCATTATGCGGAAGAAAATCCCCATTGCCGGAAAGAAACACATATCCAGGGGCAATATCATGTCAACGTTTGGATGGGCATTGTAAACAATACAATAATTGGACCGTCCTTCTTTCCAGACGATGTAAATGTTACGGTACAAATATATTCAGAGTTTTTGGAAGAAACACTTCCAACTTTGTTAGAGGATGTGCCATTAAACATCTTACCTAATATTATATACCAGCAAGACGGCCATCCAGCTCATACATCTATTCTTACCCGAGTTATTTTAAACCGAAGATTTTTGAATAGATGGATAGGCATTCACAGTTATCTTCACGAGTGGCCATGGCGATCACCTGATCTCACACATATGGATTTTTTTTGCGTGGGGCTACATACGAAATCAGGTGTATCAGACACCACGCAATCGAGAAGATTTAATACAAAGAATACAAGAAGCAAGTCGTAACATTACCTGCAATATTACATAAAGTACGACAAAGCTTCATGCGGAGAGTTGCAGTATGTTTAGAAGAGCCGGGTGGATATTTTGAACACCTCTTGTAAAATATTATTAAAAACATTATAAAGTATTAATATCAATAAATAGTTGTCACACATACAGCCATTGACAAAATTATTAGGCACCTTATTTATTTAACAATTTCAATTTATAAGGAAATAAATAATACTATCTTTATAAATGTTATCATTTATTTCTTAAATAATCATATAAACTAATATTTGCTTGGTGCGCCATTATTTTTTATGACTTCTGCTATTCTTTTAGGTAAGCTATGTACTAATCTTTCGCATATAGTAGGTGATATTTTCTCCCATTCTTCGAAAATCGCTTTCTTGAGCTCAGTAATTGAAGTGCACTTGCGAGCGCGGACATGTTTCTTCAAATGAGCCCATAGATGCTCAATTGGATTGAGATCTGGACTCTGTGGTGGCCATTCAAACAGCTTAATCTTATTTCGCTTAAACCACGCAATGCTCTTACGTGCAGTATGACAGGGAGCATTATCTTGTTGGAATATCACTTGCTCTGTCTCCTCTTTAAATATTTTTGCCATAGAAGGCTTCAATGTCTGTCCTAACATGGCTGTATAAATTTCTGAGTTCATTCGACCCGAACAAATAAATGGAATTCCCACGCCGGCTGACGCCATACAGCTCCAAATCATAATACTACCTCCACCATGTTTTACGGTAGGAACGATACACTTCGGATTATATGCTTCTCCAATTCTGCGATGCACATATACGGCTCCAGGAGTGCCAAACAACTGCAAACAACAAGAAAAAATTCATACATGCAGTGAACGTATTTCTATGTTGTATTTTCGTACTTGTGATTAAAAATATTACATTTAATTACTCATTATAAAGTTGTTAAACTTACTTGAATGTTGCTTTCATCCGACCATAATATTTTATCCCAGTCTGATGCTGTCCAACTTTTGTATTTTTTTGCCCATGCTAATCGTTTCTTTCTGTTTGTCTCTGAGAGCCATGGTTTCTGTCTGGCCTTTCTTGCTTTAATCCCAAATTCATTGAGGCGTCTACTAACAGTTTTGGCGGAAATACTAATTTCATGATCACTTCTTAACGCAGCAGTTAATTCTTTTGCCGTTTGCCGACGATCTTTTAGAGCATTTTGCTTTAAATATCGATCTTCTCTGGCAGTAGTCTTTCGTTTTCTTCCTCTTCCAGATCTGGATTTAAACTGTTTAGTATCATTATATCTTTTTATTGTAGTTTGAACTGCGCAACGGGAGCATTTTATTTTTTTTGCTATTTGCACTTGAGATAATCCTACGGAATGCCACACAATAATCTGAGCCCGTTTTCCTTCACTCAACTCGCGTGTTTTAGGCATATTTTGAAATCTCGGATAATATGTTAACAATAATAAGATAAAGAATTGCCTAGCAATTGCTCGAAACAAGACTGATAACGTCCGTATTATTCGAAGTCGAAATGCATACTAAACAGTTTTGTACATATTATCATTTCTCTAAGAAACTTATATGCCTCAGTTGCTTGACCTTCTCACAAAGTCAGTAGCATGAAAACAACACGCAAATAGAGAGCTTATGCACATTCAGTTGTGAAAAATTTAGAAAAAGCAAGGGTGCCTAATAATTTTGTCAATGGCTGTATATATGAAAAAAGTTTTCAACTGGAATATTTCCTTATACTCTTTATATTATATTTTTATCTAGCATATTCCGAATAAACGATATCATCTTCTGTCTACCTATATTAATCATCGTTAGTGACCAACACTTTTAAAACTCTACAATCTTTAAAGATCAGGGCCTGAGTACTGAATTAATTTTGCTAACGATTCTTTTTACCTGTTGCATTGTACTTATGTTAAAAACGTCGTTTGTAGCATTCGTCGGCTGTCATCGGTTAAATTACGATTATTCTATGCTGCGCTTCAGATTGCTCGATTTTTCCTAAAACTGATCATTCTGGAATACAGAACGGAATTGCAGTTTTAGCCAAGAGAAAGGAGTTTTTTCCTCAGATAACGCAGATATTTATTTCTATTACAAGAACATCTCTCTCAATCCCAAACCTTTTTGATTAATCATCTAACTGTCATTTAACTGTCCTTTTTATCTTTTGTCACTCATAAATTACACATTCAATTCAAAAACATTACTCATTTTGCTCGCAACATACCTATTATTCTTACAGAATCAATATGCTTTCTCTTTCTTCCGAAAATTCGATATAAACTGACAACGCCAAAACGAAAAGTAAAAAAATGAAGAAAGAAAATTGTTGTATCCGTTAATCAATAAATAATTTGTCATGTATTAATCAATAAATAATTTGTCATGTATAAACATATATAATTATACAGGGTGTTTGAAAATTACCGGGTAATCGATCACGAGCAGGTGAAACGGACCGAATTGAATCGAAAATTCTTATACCATTTTGTAGGTTGCGCAATGGTTAACGAGATATTAACGTTTAAAGATAGTGGAATAAGCGCGTCCGGCCTACTGCTGCCGAATATACCTACTATCTCCACCGATCGCACGGCGCGCGGGCCACAGGGAGTGGGAACTGCCACTAAACGTCTTCAAACGATTCAAACGGCACGCCTAGCATGGCAACCCCACTCCCAGGGGCCTGCACGCCGTGCGATCGGTGGGGACGATAGGTTGTATATTCGGCAGCAGTAGGCCGGCCGAACGCGCTTATTCGACTATCTTTAAACTTTAATATCTCGTTAACTGTTGCGCAACCTACAAAATGGTATAAGAATTTTCGATTCAATTCGGTCCGTTCTACCTGCTCGTGATCGATTATCCGGTAATTTTCAAACACCCTGTATACGAAATATGTTCATATATATTATCACATATTCTTCTTTCTTTTGTAAAATTACTGTTAGGTAGAAGAAAATAGTAATAATAGGAAAACATAAAAGAAATAATTACGAGTATAATTTTTGCATTATTTGTTTTATAAAAAGTCAAGTTTGAAAAATTAAATAATATTGCTTAGATATAACTTTGTATAAATCATTTGAGCAATTCTTTCTCAGTTTTTCAATTTTAATTTTTCGTAAAAGAAACAATGCGAAAATTATTCCTTTTATTATCTTTTTTCATTATTATTATTATTACTATTTTTGCTTGTCGCCGACACTAATTTTATAAAGAAAGAAGGATATATGGAAACATTTTGTATTTAATTATATGCGTTTATATATATTTATACGTATGAAAAATGTTCTATCACGTAACATTTTTAAAATTTTTCGTCTTTAATTGTCGTTTTGGCTCTTTTTCATGATGACAAAGTCCGTCAGAACGTCTGGCACGCTACTGAATTTGTCGATATAGAGGCGTCGTGTCGTCATTATCTACGCTGCACCGTCATTACCTACCGAACCGCGCCTGCCCGGCCTGTCCCTGCAAAGTTTGCCCACAAAACTCGTCGTACTGCCTAGTATGTATCTGCAATACCCTGTACGTTTCGAGAACGTGTACGTCTACTCGAAATCGTTGCAACAGCCAAAGTATTAATATCTTGAAAATTTGTTTACGTCTATCGTCTAAATCGGTACTTTATGTTGTCCAACAATAGCGACGTCGATCCACCGAGCTAGGCGCGCCCAAATTCTATTTTTATCTTTAATGACGTGGCATGCGACGAGCAGGATGCGGTGAGAGAATACTTTTCGATGGGCCGCCACGCAAACGTCGACAGCTTCTGTCTCTGTCAGATGTACGCGAGGATACCTAAACATCTGATACGTGACAACGCGAACCTGCTGATCCTATTCAAACAGGACGGTACCAACTTGAAACACGTTTACAACGATCATGTGAATACCGACATGTCGTATGATGAATTTTACATGTTGTGCCGCGACTGTTGGCAACAAAATATGGTTTCGTGGAGATAGACAAAGACAGTGCGCTCACAAATGGACGATACAGAAAAGGATTTAACGAGTTCGCGATACCGTAACGTGACCAGTCGTTGTCGATACTTAGCCACAGACGAACATGGCAGATGTGCGCAAGCGTGAAAAAATCGCGAGAGAGATCGAGAAAATGAGCGAGTCGATCCTCAAGAAACATCGCGCTCTGAAAACCGGGCAAGAAGAGCATCGCGCTGGATAGACATTTTAAGCCTCTTATCGAGCCGCTGCGACTTTTCGTCGACAGCGCAGGCCAGCGCGCGACAAAGAGAGAGTCGTGCGAAAATGCAGCGTCTGCCCCTAAACGTTAGAGGAAGGTAGAGGAGGAAGAAGAGGAGGGAGAAGAAGCGAGCGAGACGTTCGAGCGTTCCACGACTCTGCATAAATTCAATGATCGCATGAACCGATAATCTCCACCCCGCGTGCCAAAATCGTACCGACGATAGAGTCGTTGGAGAACGTTTTTGAAGCGACGGAAGACTCGCTAGCGACGATGTTTCAAAATCAGTTGCAAACGTCGGAAGGTCGAGAGACGTTAAAAGCCAGCTTGGGCCCGTTGGGTCAAAATTACGTCGAGGCTGTCCTGCGGGGAGTGCAAGATAAAGAGAGCGGTATAGATCACGTGTACGGCGTTTACCTCCGCAAGGATGGATTAATGTTTGGCAATAAACGTTTCGACGTGGATGATGTGGACAACATAATTATCGACGGCGTACGATACGCCGGTATCCCTGGTCTTTATGAGTTTCAAAAGAATTCCCGACGATGCCCTCTACACGGAAGACGATATGCATAAATACAAGAGCATGCTGTTGGTGACGAGCGCGCACAAGCACAAGCATTCGCAGGGTCGATTATTGAGCAACAGTGGATACAAGTACAAACAGGTAATCGTGCCGTTGATGTTGGTCACACCTAAGAAACAGAGTAAGAAATCTGGTAAGGGATTACCTCGCGTAAAGACGCTGAACGGCAACGCGATCGATTACGTGCACTAGGATGATCCCAATGAGCTGGTGGATCGTTTAAGATTGCTCGATGCTTCGCACCGAGCAGGGGACAACGCTCACGACAACGAGATGCTGTCTATCATCGAGGGACCCCGCGAGGCCGGTCTTATTATAAATTAAATCGTGTATCGATGAAACGAGTCAGTCGAGTGACAACAGTGAGAACAAATACATTATTTTCTTGTGTATTACGCGTCGAATCATGAAAAAGAGATCCGATGAAAAGAGAAAAATTAGCTCCGAGAGACGTCGACTCGTCGAGGAATTGCACGCTTCTGCGAGAAAAAATTTTCCGCGAAGGTGCGTCATAGTCCGGGGATACGACGATCTGTGGCAGACTGATATCGTTGAGATGCGTTCGTACTCGAGCTTCAACAGAGGTCACCACTACATACTCACCATCATCGATGTGTTGAGCAAGTACTCGTGGGCCGTACCACTCAAGAGCAAATGTGGAAGTGAGACGGCTGACGCTATCGCTGAGATCGTTCGAGCGAGTGGATGATGTCCGAAAAATTTACAAGCGGATATGGGGAAGGAGTTTTACAACGCCGATGCACAGAAAATCTTGAAAACCACGACGTTAATCACTATTCCACGTATTCGACGTTGAAAGCGTCAGTGGTCGAACGGTTCAATCGCACGCTCAAGAACGACGTGTGAAAGATGTTTACACTCAACGGTAGTTACGAGTGGGTCGACGAGCTGCCGCGTCTCGTGTCAGATTACAACGCGCGCAAGCATCGCACTATCGGCATGCGACCCGCCGACGTACTCCCGCGATCGCCTAAAGACTCTTGGGCACAGTGTACAGCGCGATAAAGATCGTGGGTCCGGCAAAATTCAAAATAGGCGATTCGATACGAGTGAACAAGTACAAGACGGTTTTTGAGAAGGATTACACGCCAAATTGGACCAATGAGGTGTTTACGATCGTTAAGGTGTAACGTACCAATCCCGTAACCTATCTACTCGAGAACTGTCGCGGAAAATCCGTCGTTGGAGCGTTCTATGAGCACGAGTTGCATCGCGTTACTCATTTGGACGTCTCTATCGTCTATCTCGTGGAGAAAGTACTTCGCAGGAGGGAAGACAAGGTGTACGTCAAGTGGCTGAGATTCGATGGATCGCACAATTCGTGGATACACAAAAACAATGTCATTTGATAAAATTTTGATTCATTTATTTTGTATAGATATAAGAAATATATCAATACAAACGTGTAAAGTATTTTTTTTTATTATCCCTACCATCTTCGTTTTTGGAGTATATAAAAAAATAGTTGATACATGAAATGAAAAATAGTAATACATAATAACTGGTATTACATAAAACATAATAGTAGAGATGACATGAAAGTTGCGTTCCTTAGTTCTAACAAATTGAATAAATTCATAAAGGTGCAGAAGGACAGGAAACCGAATAACTTGAAGAACAATGTCGTTTATAAAATCATGTGCAATGATTGTGATGCTTCATATGTTTGACAAACGAGTAGACAACTAAAAACTAGGATCTCAGAACACCGTAATCATTATTCGTTGGAATACGTCTACTGGTTCTGTAATCACTAAACATAGGTTGCAAAATGCACATGACTTCGATTGGGATAATATCAAGATTTTGGATGAAGAGCCGTGTTACAATAAGCGCATGATTTCCGAAATGCTTTATGTTAAAACAAAATAACAGCCTCATTCTTCAAACGGACAGAGAAGGCCTTCATAAAACGTATACGACAATTATAAACAAGATATGACTTTGCATTTTGCGAACGGCTCGTCAATTTATTGAGTGTTTGTTAGATGTAGAGAGACAGTCACAGCGTGAAAATGCGTTTTACTGAGAACTTTGTTTGTGAAGTTTCGATAGATCGGATTTATTGAAATGATTGTGGTATACACTATTAAGATTTTAAGACTATTTTGACTCTCACAATATTTTATACGATTGTAATTTTCTTGACGGGACATATTCTTGGCTAAATGTGTGAGGTGAAATGAACTGGTGAATGTTTTTAGTAGAGACGTGGCATCCGCGTGTTTGGACTATGTACCGGAAAATGTACAGTGTCAGTTATCATTGGTTTTATAATAATTTTTTGATTAGGTGTTCTAAGGTTTAATTTTAAATACTAGATTAATTTTTTATTTTCATTTTTTGGATTAAGTTGGCATATTTTTACATATAGGTGATCAATTTTTCATACAAGTTTTATGCGTTCTCATTTAAAGAAAAAATTTTTAATTGTAATTAATTCTCAATCTTAACTTGTTTTTATCATTACGATTAATCAGAATTTCATGACATGGACAATTGACTGACTAATCATTTGAGGATGGATCATGATCTCAGTGAAGCACTCCATCAGGTCAAAAGGATACAATTGTTAACACGTTTGCGAGATTTTAACAACAACCACGTTTTTTTTGTATGGTACAGGGGTAGTTATAAGAAACTTCTTGTAATCTGAAGATGGCTCAATTCGAGAGCCGAAACATGTTATTATTATTATATATAATCTTTCAAATAATTTGTTAAGGAATGCTTATGTACATTTTGAATTTTTAAATACCAGGTATGTAAATATGAAACCGGAATTTACCAATAGATGGCCATAGCTGTCAATGTAGTTGCCGTCAGACCGCGTCATTGACGTCATTTCTTTGTTCTGACATCTAACAAAGATTTTCAACTCACAACAATACAAGTTTCATACAACAGTATAGTTTGTAATAGCGTTGAACATGTCGAATTTTGTGCCTGGAAACTCGTCCGATTTGCGGACAGCATTGATTTTCTGTTACCATTTGAAAAAAATTGCTGCAAAATCGCATCGAATGCTTGTCGAAGCTTACGGTGAGCATGCTCTTGGTAAATCACAGTGCTTTGAGTGGTTTAAAGAATTCAAAAGTGGCGATTTTGACGTGAGAAACGAAGAACGTGAAAAACCACCGAAAAAGTTTGAAGACAGCGAATTGCAAGCATTGTTGGATGAGGATGACGCTCAAACTCAACAACAACTCGCGGATCAATTGAATATGACACGAGAAGCCGTCTCCATACATTTGAAATCCATGGGAAAGATCCAGAAGATGGGAAAATGGGTTCCACATAAACTGAATGAAAGACAGCAGGAAAATCGAAAAACCACTTGCGAAATGCTGCTCGCCAGGTACAAAAGAAAGTCATTTCTCCATCGAATTGTGACTGGCGATGAAAAGTGGATATATTTTGAGAATTCTAAGCGTAAAAGACCATGAGTAACTCCAGGCGAAACATCGACATCGACTGCAAGGCCAAATCGCTATGGATGGAAGACAATGCTGTGTGTTTGGTGGGATCAGAAAGGTGTGATCTATTATGAGCTGCTAAAACCTGGCGAAACCGTTAATACTGAACGCTACCTACAACAAATGAACGATTTGAATCAAGGTTTGCGTGAAAAACGATCGGAATATCAAAAAAGGCAACACAAAGTGATTTTGCTTCATGATAATGCACCATCACACACAGCAAAACTGGTCAAGGAAACGATTGAGGCGTTCGGTTGGGAAATACTTTCGCATGCGGCTTACTCACCAGACTTGGCTCCGTCCGATTACTACCCGGGTAGAACTTTAAAAGGGGTCATATACAGGCTCTAGATAGTTTTTCCCCATTTCTGTCTAGGCCCCATTCAGGCAAGTCCGATTAGGCCCTGTACAGAGATGTAACGCTCATCCAAATTAGAGCCCGATTTGTAAATTTGGTTAGGCCCTATCTGGATACGCCTAACTAGGCCCTATCTGGATACGCCTAACTAGGCCCTATCTGGATATGCCTAACTTATTGGCCCTGTCTGGACACGCCTAATTAGGCTCTGTCTGGACATCCCTAACTAGGTCCTGTCTAGACACGTTTAACTAGGCCCTATCTGGATACGTCTAAGTAGGTACTATCTGGACACGCTTAACTGGACAGGCCCTATATTGGCTAAAGTAGGCCCTATCCTGGCAAGCTTAATTACGTCCTATTTTGGCATGTGTCACTAGGCCCTTTCATGGAATGCCTCACTAGACCCTATTTTGGAATATCTATATGTATAATTAAGTTCTTTATTATTACACTTAACAATAAGGTGCTACGTTGGATTGTCCGACTAGGCTTTATAATAAATGTAATTTTTTGTTAGCATGTGTGCTTATCAAGATCGTTGTAATTCTGACTTTATACTAAAATACCATAATTATTTAATCATGTATATTTACTTATTAGATATACAGGGTGTTTGAAAATTATCGGAACGCCTGTCACGAGCAGGTAGAACGTACCGAACTGAATCGAAAATTCTTATATCATTTTGTAGTTTGCGCAATAGTTAACGAGATATTAACGTTTAAAGATAGCGGAATATGCACGTCCGTCCGGCCTACGATTGCCGAAAGAACAACCCACCGAGCGCACGGCGCGTGGGCCGCGAGGAGCGGTTTTCCTTCCTAGGCCCTTTCTAGGTCCAACAATGGCAAGCCTTGTTAAAGGCACTCACGTCAGTGCCCATTCAAGGTCTGTTTAGGAAATTCCATCCAGAATTTTCCTTTCTAGGCCCTTTCTAAGCCCAACGATGGCAGGCCCTGTTAGGGGCACTCACGTCAATGCCCATTCAAGGTCTGTGTTCGCGCGTTCTTGTTTATCGACTAAATGTATTATCTAATTTGCCGCGCTCATCTTACCGCGCTTTCGTTAGAAGTACGAATGGCGAGCACAGCGGCGCTACCTTCGAAGAGGAGTTCAGGGTATTATTTTTGCTATTCTGTATTGTATTCAGCTAATGGCGGATCGTCACGATTTCGTCCCTCTAATTCTTGTAATAAAACCACGGTGTCAGTTCACTTAATCTGTAGTAATCATTAGCCCACGATACCCCATCAAATACTGGGCGAAACATTGGTCCTTCGAGCCGGATTGCACCAAGTAAACAAGGAGATTAGCCACAGTCGTCGATCACAAAAGGATCGATCGAACGCACGCATCTCAGAGGGACAAAGGCGAGCCTTGGCGAGTACAAGCATCATTCTGTGTTGAAAGGAAGGTGAGTTGCCGGCCTTGTGAAAAGCGCACTTCTTTCGATATCTCACGAAGCAAGATTGGTCACCTCGAGAGGAAGCAATAAATCGTCGCCTAGGCGCGAAATTATAGCGTCGACCATCTTGATTGGGAGACGCTAATACACCTCTCACTCTTTCTCGCTCTCCGGTTGGATGGCGAGACGGCCGACAAATAACGGCTTCAACTACGACAGCATCAGGAAGGAAGACACGGCCTTCGTTTATCGTCAGGACCATCATTCCCTCCCACTGAAACGACTGTCGGCGAGCCAACGCGTAACAGAGGATCCCTGTACTGCGCGCTCTCTCTCTCTCTTTCTCCCGCACGAGCGGTAGCGAAACTTCATTAGAGTAAAGATGGCTATGTCTGAAGTAAGTAAATTAGTTAATAGTCGAGGGAGAATTAAAGCAAAATTGACAGCGTTTAATACATATCTCGAGAAAGCGGCGACAGATTCTGCGAAACTCGCGGAATTGCCTAGCAGGTTAGAGCGGGCTGTAAGGCTCTGGGATGAGTTTGATGGTATTCAAGATCAAATCGAAGAGTTAGATGCCACGGATGCGCAGATCCGTGAAAGAGAAAATTTTGAAAATTCCTATCATGCCATCATAACCTCGACCAGGGCACTTCAGTCACGTCAAGATCGGGTAAATCAATCAAGCCCAATGGGTTCCATTTCCGAAAGATCAGGGGGTGATCGGCAAATTCATATTGTTAATCAACCAACCATTGTAAAATTGCCGGACATAGAACTGCCAAAATTCGATGGTAGCTATAATAAATGGATTTCTTTTCGCGAACTATTTGAATCTCTCATAGATGCTGATCCTTCCCTACCAGCGGTAAAAAAGTTACATTATTTAAGGTTAGCATTAATTGGCGACGCTGCTACAATAATAAATTTATTAGAAATCACAGGCAATAATTATGTAATTGCATGGAACTTACTGAAACAGAGGTACGAAAATAAACGGCTAATAGTGGAACACCATTTGTAGGAATTGCTCGACTTGACGCCTTTGACTAAAGAATCTCACATATCGTTAAGACAGCTTATCGACAGTATCTCTCAGCATATTCAGTCATTAAATTAGAACAACCAGTTGAGCACTGGAACACGATTCTCATTCACATTCTGGTGCCTAAATTAGACAAAATTACGAAAAGAGAATGGAAATTAAAGGGAACGAAAATGAATCGATTTCCGAAGCTTAACGAGTTTATAGAATTTTTGAATGCTCGCAGTGAGTTCCTAGAATCATTGTCTCACACGGGTGGTAATGTGAATTCTGTTTCCAGTGCCAACAAGACGAACAAGTCTGTTGCATGCGCATGTGTGTCTGATGAGGATTCAAGGTGTCTCATATGTCAGGGTCAACATAAAGTCGGCGACTGTAATATATTCTGCAAATGGCCGCCATCGAAGGGCTTCACTGAGGTTAAGGGAAAACGGCTATGCATCAAGTGTCTCAAAGAATATCATGGTCGAAATTGTAAGGTGTCAGGATGCAAAACTTGTAAGGGATATCACAACACTCTTCTACATGTGGAAAATTGGAATCCGTCCAAAGCCGCCGTCGAGGAAAACGTGTCGGGATCAGCAGGATCGACTAAAACAGTGGCAGATAAACAGACAATCGCAGCCATTACTCAAACTTCGACAACTACTGTCACGCATTGTGCCACTAAGGGACCGGAGCAAGTCATTTTGTCTACAGCCATAATCTACATAAAGGACAAATTTGACGCCTGGCACGAGTGCCGCGCTCTCTTAGATAGTGGCTCCCAATCCAATTTTATGACATGTAAGCTCAGTGATCAGCTTCAATTATCCAAGCATCGAGCCTCGATTACTATAGCTGGCATTAATGAGACCTTACTAAAAGTTGGGCAGCAAGTGACCGCCACAATCCGATCATGTCACAATGCCTTCCAAGTGACGCTCCTTTTCCTAACCATTAACAGAATAACGGAGAAATTGCCACTAAATTGCATAAGTACAGAGGAAGTCAAAATTCCAGATGGAGTGACTTTAGCCGACCCCGCATTCCATACACCTGCCGAGGTGGATATATTACTGGGAGCAAGCATTTTCTGGGACCTCCTATGCATTGGACAAGTTAGATTATCCAGGCATCAACCCATCTTTCAAAAGACTCAACTTGGGTGGATAATATCCGGATCAACGAAAGTCAGTGAAGTTGCAATGGTGAAAACAGGTTACTGTGGATTTTCGTCGGAACAAATGCTAAGTGATCAGGTACAGAAATTTTGGCAAATGGAAGAAATCCAATCAAGCCATCAGTTGTCGCCAGAAGAGACACGATGTGAAGAACATTACATGAGTACCGTCAGTCGAGCCGATGACGGCAAATTTGTCGTACAATTACCGTTAAAATTGGATCCGTCAAACCTAGGGGCGTCATTCGACACAGCCAAGAAGCGATTGCAAGCAGTCGAGCGAAAGCTAGTCCGGGTCAGCCACTTAAAGGAACAATATCACGAATTTATGCGGGCATATTTACAGTTAGGGCACATGTCCAAGGTCGAAGAGGCGGAGGCGCTGACCGAACGAGCACATTATCTTCCACATCATGCAGTGGTTAAAGCTGAAAGCACTACGACTAAAGTCAGAGTCGTTTTTGACGCGTTCTGTCCTACAACATCAGGAAAATCCTTAAACGATCTCATGATGGTGGGACCTACCATTCAAGATGAGCTGTTCTGCATTCTCTTGCGTCTGCGTCAACATAAGTACGCCATGTCAGCCGATATTACAAAAATGTATCGGCAAATCTGGCTGCATGAGTCTCAACGCCATCTCCAATGGATTATGTGGAGATGGGCCCCCGACGAACCTATATGCATCTTTCAGCTGAATACCGTCACATATGGAACAGCAAGCGCTCCATACCTGGCGATAAGATGCTTAGTGGAAACTGCACGACAATATCAAAGTGAAAATCCTGCGGTTTCTAAAGTCATCTCACAAGATTTCTATGTAGACGACTTGTTGACGGGCAAGGACGACGCAGACGAACTTGTTCAATTACAAATAGATATTGCTCGAATATTGAAATTAACCGAATTCAAACTCAGGAAATGGAGGTCGAATTTACCAGAGCTCTGCACTCAGACAACGGAGGAACAAACAATGATTGATGAGCAAGCTAAAATACTCGGGTTGTTGTGGAACACCTCCACGGATCGCTTCTTATACAAAGCGCACATTGACGAAGGAAGTAAGAAGATTACAAAACGAAGTGTTCTGTCGAACATCTCGCAACTTTACGATCCACTCGGGCTTGTGGGTCCAGTAATAGTACAAGCAAAAATAATTCTCCAAGGATTATGGCAACTTAAATTGGGCTGGGATGAATCGATACCGCTGCAGGCCCATTCTAAGTGGATGGAATGGCGACGCAACATAGCATACATCGATGAAGTATCAGTATCCAGACGAATACTATGCGACGAACCGAAGTCCGTAGAATTACATGGATTCTGCGACGCGTCTGAAAAAGCATACGGAGCGTGTGTATATATGTGCAGCTTGGACGCACAACAAAAGCGCACAGTGAGACTAGTGTGCGCCAAATCACGGATCGCACCACTCAAGAAGACATCTTTGCCACGCTTAGAGCTTTGTGGAGCACTTTTATTAGCCAAGCTGTGCGAGAAAATAAGGAAGGCAATGACAGTTTCGGTGGATGATACACATTATTGGAGCGACTCTACTATCACTTTAGCATGGATTGCAGGTGAATCTTACCAGTGGCATACCTTCGTCGCAAATCGTGTAGCGGAAGTGCATTGACTAACGGAGAAGGATAAATGGCATCACGTGCGATCGGACCAAAATCCAGCTGATCTACTATCACGAGGAGTCCAAGAGAGCTGAAGGAAAGCCGAATATGGTGGAAAGGACCCTTATTTTTACAACAAGAAATGCAGTTTAACACTCCAAGATGTCCAGAGTTGACTGAGATACCAGAAGTCAAGAAAGCAAACATATGCTTATCAGCCGCTGAAGCCATGAAACCCGACGCAACCTTCACCCAAAAGTTCTCCTCGTTCACGAGGTTCAGAAGAGTGATCGCGTACTGTCTGCGGTTTGTTGCCAACGCGAGACTCAAAGGTTTTCAGTCGCATCTGAGAAGGATTGGAGCATTATCAGTGCAGGAAATAGAGGATAGCACACTAGTCATTATCAAACAGGTCCAAGCCGCAGAATTTGCTGACGAATTGGGATGCCTCCAAGCTGGACTTCAAATAAATCACAAAAGTAAACTACGAGATTTGTATCCCTTCCTAGACTCAAAGGATCGCATTAGAGTAGGAGGGAGACTCAGTCGTGCTCCGCAAGTGCCATATCAGCAAAAGCATCCGATAGTGTTGCCGGGGAATCATCATATCACCGAGCTACTTATAAGACATGAACATTATCGAAATTTACACGCTGGACAGAGTGCTGTCTTGACCGCTCTGCGTATGCAATATTGGCTATTATCCGGGAGAAGCGCCGTTCGAAGGGTCCTAAGGAAATGCATTGTATGTTTCCGCTCTCGGCCAACTGGCACTAAGCAATTGATGGGTGACTTGCCTCTTTATCGGATAACACAAGCTCGACCGTTTCTCAACGTCGGAGTCGACTACGCTGGACCATTTCAAGTGAAGCTCTCTAGAAACAAAACTACGAAGGCATACGTATGTCTCTTCGTATGTCTTGCGGTTAAAGCCGTACACCTAGAGCTAGTAAACGATCAAAGCTCTTCATGTTTCCTTAACGCCTTTAAGCGCTTCATCGCGAGACGCGGACTCTGTGCTAATTTGTATTCTGATAACGGTACAAACTTCGTGGGCGCCAATAATGCGCTCAACGAGTTGACAGAATTTTTATTACAAAGAAGCACGCAAGACGACATAAAAACTTATCTTTCCGAACAAGCCATCAGTTGGCATTTCATACCGGCCTATTCCCCGCATATGGGAGGCCTTTGGGAGGCCGCAATCAAATCAGCAAAGACACACATGCACAAGGTAATAGGGCCGACCACATTAACATTTGAAGAATTGTATACGGTATTAACACAAATCGAGGCCTGCATGAATTCTCGTCCCCTTACCGTTATGTCACAGGATATAAACGACTTAAACGTTTTAACATCCGGTCATTTTATCATTGGCGAGCCGCTCACTGCGATTCCAGAGCGGGATGTATCAGACGTCATAAGTAACAAGGCTGAATAGATACGATCTCGTGGTACAACTCAAGCAACATTTTTGGAAAAGGTGGTCGCAGGAGTACATTTCGCAACTTCAACCACGAACAAAATGGAAATTTGCCAGTAAGGACAACATCCGTCCTGGGACGATGGTCTTACTAAAAAGTGAGAATACTCCTCCGATGACCTGGCCTATGGACCGTATTGTTGAAACACACCCGGACGAGGAAGGATTAGTTAGAGTAGTAACAATTCGTACGAAAAACGGTTTGTGCCAAAGAGCGATACCAAAGATTTGTTTACTGCCGATCGATGATCTAGAAGTAGAAAACACTAAGTAAGCAACCCAGCGTTAAGCGTATGTTACATAAAATGTATTCAGTATTATTAGATTTAAGATAGTAGAGTAGTGAAAGTTTAAAAAAAAAACGTTCTGTAATAATTATTTGATGGAATTAATTTTATGCTAATTATACCTTTATGTACACAGGGCCTCATACCGTCACTAATGTAATCATACCAATCACTTGTTGTAAAACCTATGTTTTTCAAGGCGGGCAGGATGTTCGCGCATTCTTGTTTATCGACTAAATGTATTATCTAATTTGCCGCGCTCATCTTACGGCGCTTTCGTTAGAAGTACGAATGGCGAGCACAGCGGCGCTACCTTCGAAGAGAGAGGAGTTCAGGGTTATTGCTATTTTTGCTATTCTGTATTGTATTCAGCTAATGGCGGATCGTCACGATTTTGTCCCTTTAATTCTTGTAATAAAACCACGGTGTCAGTTCACTTAATCTGTAGTAATCATTAGCCCACGATACCCCATCAAATACTGGGCGAAACAGCCTGTTTAGGAAATTTCATCTAGAATGTTCCTTTCTGGGCCCTTTCTAGGTCCAACGATGGCAGGTCTATTTTAGGGTATGCCTATTTGGGCCCAACGTTGACAGACCTATTTTATGGCATGCCTGTTCAGGCTCTATATGGACGTAGGGCACGCCCCGACAAAATTCTACCCGGGTACTTATTTGCATCGATGGGACACGCACTTGCTCAGCAGCGCTTCACTTCTTACGAAGAAGTACGAAAATGGCTAGATGACTGATTTGGCTCAAAAGAGCAACAATTTTTTTGGCGTGGCATCTGCAAATTGTCAGGTGGGAAAAATGTATAGCTAGCGATGGGCAATACTTCGAATAAAATATTTTTTATCATTTTCATGCAATAAACGTCTATTTTCTATTAAAAAATTCCGGTTTCATATTTACATACCTGGTACATAATCGTATGTCGTGTGAACCAATTGTACGTTAGACAGTGGAATCGAAATTGCTCGCCAAAAGGTTGGAAGGCCGATTGAATTTCATGACGTTCTAATAAAATTACGATTATTATATTTATTTTGTAATATCAATATTATTAAATTGCTTGTCAATTTAACTTGTGATATATTACATATTCCAACTTCAGAACTGTATTTCAAGATTGATAAATATTCGGTGCACAGTTTGTTTGAACTGGATATGGTAAATATATTATTAAGCATTAAGTTTATTGCTTTTTTCTTATTGTTAGTTCCAACATTTCACTGTCAATTTTCATATTAATATTTACGTTTAAATTAATTATACCTTTTTCTCAAGGTCAATTGTATCTTGTTGTTTATATTGATTAGTTTTGGGTTCTAGCACAGCATGAGCATTCTGTAAAGAAATCATTTCTGGCTTAATTATATATTAAATTAATTTATGTACTTTGATTTTTTATGCATTGAAAAGCTGCATTTTTTGTAGTTTTTGAATGATTGTAAATGAACTTTTCGAATTACACTTTCATTATTTTCTGTCATACTTACCTCTTCGTCTCCTTTCTTCCTTAAATTGCTTGAAGAATGAATATTATTTATTTTATTAGACGGTATTATGTAATTCAGTTTTGTTTGATATATCTTTTTTTTTTTAAATATGACTCAAATCAGATTTGTTTCTATTCATAATAACTCTTTCTGTAGTCTTTATAAAAAAATATACAGGATGTAAAAAAATTAGACCGACAAACTGTGAGGGTAAATAGGGGACATAAAAACAAACATATTTTGTTAATAATGTTTTCCTCTACGATGCTTCGTTTTAATACTACAGGGTACAAAATAGATAGGAATTTTATGATTTTAACAAAAAACAAACATATAAGTGGAATAATTAAATTTATTTCAATTACACATATATATTTTAATCTTCAAAAAACAATGAACAAAAAAACGGAACAAAAATGGCAAATGATTAACTCAATTTATAATAAATGTTCAAAAATTCCTCCATTTGCTTCAACACAAAGATGACATCGTCGAAACATTGATTTTCTCACATGCTCGAAGATTGCAGGAATATTCTGAACCTGATATGCTGCAGCAGTAATTCGGGCTACCAATTCTGCTTCTGTTTTAATAGGTGTCTCATAAATGAGAGTTTTCATACGCCCCCATAAATAAAAGTCAAACGAAGATAAATCTGGTGATCGGAGAAGCCATGCGATAGGACCCCCTTGGCCTATTCAGCCCTCATTAAATCTTTGGTCCAAGTAATTGCGCACAGTAGCACTAAAATGGGCAGGTGCTTCATCGTGTTGGAACCACATTTGCCTTCTTGTGACAAACGGTCTTCCATGAGTTCTGTTAAAGCTTGACAATTAACTCCCTCATATCTCTATAGTTCGAGGATTGTCCGAAGCGTCATCCACGCCATACCTTGATATTTTTACGCATTCATGTTTAGTATTAGAGTTTATATAGTTTATGTTCTTTTACACTTCCTATAATTGCTACTAGGGATGTGCGATCTCGATCCGATCTTTTAATCGATTCGCCAGTAACCGATTTTAAGGTAGATCAATTCATTTAATAAGAGATCGATCGTTCTTCGAAGCGTAGGAGCGGATTCGGAAATTCAAGATATATTTTGATATCATTTTATTCCTGTTGTTCACTGAATGTTGAACAAGGATAAAATAATATCTATATCAGGTGGTGTTTCTTAATGCTGGCAGCCCTGCCCGTTAGTTGATTCGTAACATTTCATCTTGGTCTCTTTCATTTTCTTATTTTTACCTTTAACTATCGTAGATTCTGTATCGTACTTACATCGTTCAACCGTTATCAGATTTGATTCTTATAGGCATTTAGTATAAGCATTTAGTATAGGCATTTAGTATAGGCATTAAGTATAGGCATTTAAAAACTTAAAAAGTCGTATGTTTTTATATAGTAATTTTTATTGTAATTTTGTTGCACTATTAAACAAATATGGTTTATAATATATACAATAAAAAATAGTTAATTATTTTATTGAAAATTAGTCCTATATGTCGTGTTCCAAAGAATCTAAAGTTATAATATCATTACTGTACCTACATTGCCTGCATTTACACGTTACTGGTTAACATTAATCGGGTTTAATAATATCCGTAGTTACAACTAGTAATTACTACTGACAAAATGTTTAAATAAATACTAGTTAAATTCTAATTTATACTGACATAATTTATATTGACACTGACAGTTGTTATCAAATTGAATTTATATACGATATTTTACCGATTTTATATTAGTAATTGATTTATGTCAACTACAGATGTTAGATTGAACCTAGATTTTTATTTTAAATTAAAATTATTTTACTCGGAGACAAATCAGAATCATGTTTTAATTGTTTTTGTTGAATTTCTACAATCGCAGTGAGAAATCATCAAATTGTCATCGATTTGATGTCTATTCCATTGATATTTCTCGTGAGATCGCACAAAAAAATTTTAATTGAATCGATCTTCAATAGATCGATTCATTCAGGTCCGATCTTTTAATAGATCGATTTCAATCAACCCGATTTTAAATCGATTCAAAAATCGATACAATTAATGGAGATCGCACATCCCTAATTGTTACTACTTCCGTTCGCGACTTCTTTTTTCATTGTAACACTTTCACCGAGAGTCATATTGTGTATAATTAAAACGAAATAAAAGCTCTATTGTGATAAACCTTTGTCGGTTAGCTTACACCCAGAATCCGAGACCCCCGCAAACTCTAACAAGTTCTGACAAAACTTCCTCGAGAAAAATACGATAAATATTGCCATTCAATCGTAAAGGAAAAATGTACGGCCCGATAAGGAAGTTATTGATAATACCTGCCCATATATTAACTGTAAATTCTTCTTGATGTGATCGAATAAATGTAGCATGATTATTATCCTCACTTCAAACGTGAGTGTTGTGAGTGTTAAACATACCTGTCCTTGTGAAGCTTGCTTCGTCAGTAAATAGTATTAAAGAAGAAAATTCGGGGTGTGTTTCACACTGCTGCAAATACCATCGCGCAAATTCTAAACGTCGTGGATAGTCTTCAAATTTTAAACCTTGTACACGTTGCCGATGAAATGGATGTAATAATTGTTCCTGAAAAACATTCCATGTTATATGAAATACATTCATGTTACTTGTTCCAATATTAAATGCAATTGCACGTGTACTGGAAGCATTGTTTTCTATTTCTACCAAAACTTGCTCTTCAAATCGTAGAGTTCTCACTGGACGTCGTCGTTCTTGTCCATTTGATCTTCTAAAAGAACCATTCCCTCGCAAATGTCGATGAATGGATTCGAAAATGGAATGATGTGGAATGCGGCGACCAGGATATCGTTGTTGTCTCTGTGCTGCCCGTCCATTGCAATTAGCTGTTCCATAAGTAAGATGCATGTCACTCAATTCAATCCAAGTATATCGCTCCATAATGATATACAAATCACATCCAATTTATTAAGATATAATTGAAGATTTCTGCTCCATTGAGCGCTTGAATATATACTACGTAGACTAAGACCAAACGAAATATCGTAGAGAGAAATATTAACAAAAAATGTTTATGTTGAAGTCCTCTGTTTCTCCTCAATACCCTTGTGATGCACGCTTTACTAATAAACAGTATACAGGGGAAACAGAGGACTGCAACATAAACATTTTATGTTGAAGTCCTCTGTTCTGAGAGAATGGTTCTTTCAGAAGATCAAATGGACAAGGACGACGACGTTCAGTGAGAACTCTGCGATTTGAAGAGCAAGTTTTGACAGAAATAGAAATCAATGCTTCCACTAGTACACGTGCAATTGCATTTAACACTGGAACAAATAACATGAATGTATGGACTGTTCTTCATGAACAATTATTACATCCATTTCATCGACAACGTGTACAAAGTTTAAAATTTGAAGACGTACCACTTGACACAAAAAGGCAAATGTGGTTCCAACACAATGGAGCACCTGCCCATGTTTCGACGATGTCATGTTAGTGTTGAAGCAAATGGAGGAATTTATAAACATTTATTATAATACAAACACAAATTTTTTCCAAGAGCATACAGCCAAATATGCAGGTTAATGATTGCGATATAATATATTAGAAACAATCTTTACAATTTAACTTTCATAAACGTTTCGGCCGATATCCGGCCTTCTCCAGTATGTTATAATAATTATAATTCGAATTAAATTGATATTTAAATAATTTTCGTTAGAGAGAAGATCTCAGACGTTATAATACATTACAATAATTAAAGTGAATATTAAGTGTATACAGAATATTATATTGCTTGTAAGAAAGTTGATTGTGCGACGATCCATTATTTAATTCCTCTTATTGTAAAGAGTTTCCAAATTCTATTACAATGTGCAATTATTAATAATAATTCTGTTTATTACAAGTAGAACTCGTGAATGGTAAAATTAAATTTAAATATACCTTTACGAAGTACGTTATAAGTTACAATATCTCGTCGGGTTATAAATTTATAGTTTTAATATAACCTTTAAATCGAACTCTCGAAAAAATCAATACAATAAATCGGGCGCTAAGAGTCAAAATTGCGGTTATTAGTGCAAAAATTTAAGATTTTTCGTTCAAGTAAAATTATATAAAAACATCAGACGTTTCGGCTTACTTTCGAACCATCTTCAGTGGTCCGACTATCAATATTAAATCATCGAATATCTTCATGAGATGAGCTGGAGAGTGGCAGCTCCCAACCTTCATATAGCAATTGTCTCAAGATGTGCTAGTCTTGTGGCAAACGAATAGAAGAGAATTCTAAATAATACCACAAATTGACATTAATATTAATGTACTTATTGAAAAAAAGAAATGTAAGAACATAACCACTCACCCACAATCTCATGACGATTAATGCTCACTTATAAATTACATGTGACAATAAATTACATACAACATGTCAAACTTTAATATATTAAGAATTATTCAAATTTAAGTCTAATTAAAATCATTCTAATTGAAAACAAACAGTCAACCGTCGTATAAAGACGTTGAGAGTCAAGACTGCAATGTAACATAAGCATTAACAATAAATATGTATGTTGAGAATCCACGTAGTGTATTGAGTGCATGAGAGAAAGAGACTCCGTTAAATGGTATCGAAACGACTGGTCTGAGAACTTGACTTAACCGATTGAGTTACAGTTCTTCTTAAAAATAATTATAAAATTATTGTAATTCTGAAATATGAAATCATAAAGGCTAATGTAAATTATTAAGAATAGAAACATAAGAATGATGTAAAAAATCAGTGTCTGATTGTAAGTTTAAGCTATTTTTTTGTAATTTAATGTGTAACATCTCAGAAATGCGTCGTTTGTATAGCCATCTCTCCGAATCAACTATCTCAACACTATCTCAGTCAAATTCATGTACAAAATTGATACGATGTTTACTAACTATAGATAGAATGCCACTTCTCTTACGAATATCATTTTTGTGTTCGATGATTCTAGTTTTTTAAGTGCGTTTAGTTTGGCCAACATAAGACGCATCACAATTTTGACAATTAATCTTGTATACAACATTCTTTTTAAGTAGAGCAGGTAGATCATCCTTCTGTGTTCTGATGAAACAATTAAATTTATTTAATTGTTTCATTATTAAACTATAAAACGACAAATTTAAGTTCTTTACAATGTCTTTGAATTTGTCAGCTAAATTCTCGACATAAGAAATCGAAATCCATGTCTTTTGATCTAAACTAACATCACTGCTATTGTCATTTGACTGTTTAAGTGTTTTTTTGTATACTAAAGATTTAAGTCTTTCATTAACAGTCTTGAAAATAAAATCCAACGGATAGTCATTCCTTAGAAGTGTCTCAATTACAAATATCAAGTTTTTTCTATAGTATTTAGGAACTGACAACAAAAAAGCTCTGTCAACCATACCCATGATTGTTCCCTTTTTCTGAGAAAGAGGATGTTGGGAAAGGAAATTCAAATAGCGTCCAGAAAATGTTGGTTTGTGGTACCAATCATATTCAATTGTATTATTTAAGTTAAAGACCTGTAAAATATCTGCTGTTTTTTCATTGGGAGCCGCCATAGCAATGCCGTCCACGTATCTGATATACAAAGGTATGTGAAAATTGAAGGAGCTCAAAGCCCTTCTCTCCAAATCCTGCAACACTGTATCGACAATGACAGGTGACAAGGGCGTACCCATAGGCATCCCCAATTTCTGTCTATAGATGACCTGATTGAATGAAAAAAAGGCCGAGTCAAAAACTAATCTCAACGTTATAAAAAATCCATTTTTTGGAATATTAGTTATTTTGGGAATGGAAGGCCATCTGTGAGAAATGCTGTCCAAAGCTAAATCTAAAAGAATATTGGTAAAAAGGGAAATTATACCTAGTGAGATTAAGGTATAATTGTCATTAACTATAGTATTGTTTGAAATCTTTGTCAAATGGAAACCGTTTTTTATATAACTAGGAGAATTTGTGCTGATCTTTGAGATAATTTTATATAAAAAGGTCGCTAAAGGATAAAGTAAACTATCAATGGCGGAAACAATGATTCTAAGTGGTATTTCAGGCTTGTGGATCTTAAGTAGACTATAAGCACCCTGAAGATTACCATCACTAACATATAAGTTTTTGTAATTTTGTTGTGAATTCTTTGTTCCTCCACCTGATCAATAATTCCCTCAATTTTCTGGACAACATATTGATCGGATTTTTTGTCACTGTCTCGTAAGTCTCAGAGTCATTCAGTAAGTTGAGCATTTTTTGTTCATAATCTTTGACATCCATCGCAACCGTTATATTCCCCTTGTCTGCTCTAGTGAGAATGATGTTCTTATTCTGTTGTAAGAACTCCCTAGTAATTCTCCACATTGACCACAGTTGTTTTTTTTAAGTTGTCAAAGCGATGGAAATAAGAGGATTGTCAATGATAGGAATAAACCGATTTCTCACACCAAGTCTAAAGTCAACACGTAATTTGTTGATACTATTTTCAATGCCTTTAATACAATATATTCTAAAGTCGTTGTTTTATAATTAAAAGGAGGTAAAGAAAAATTGTCTCCCAGTTGTAATAAACAGGCGGAAGATTTGGGAAAGCAAATTGCTGTCAAATTCATGAACCAATTATATTTTTGATTATTTAGCGACGAATAATCAATTCTCTGATTTATCTCAGATGGATGAATATAGACTTTAACAACACCACCCTTGTCCACGTCAGAATTCAGAACTGTTAAGCAATTGTTGGGAATGTCAAAGGTATCAAGACAAGGTAACGTGTAATCAATAGGAATGATCTTTTTAGTACGTTCGGTAATCTATTTTTTTAAAAGCCATTTTATCTTGTTGTTTTGTCTTATTAATTCATGCTCAAAATTGCGTGAGCAGGTCATTTTTTGTCTGTGGAAAAAAGAATCAGCTATGTATAATGGAACCTGTGATGAAATTTTTCTCATGAGAAAAAGAGATTGTTTTTTGGAATAGTTTATGGCTCTATGAGCATCACTCAGTTCTAAGATGAGTATCCGTTGGATGTATAAAAGTGTTGAATGAGAAAACTTTTGGACTACTTTGTGATGAGATAGGTTAAGTTTATGATTATAAATATAACAAAGATGTTGAGGAATGATTCTTTCCTGTATGCAAATTTTTTTTTAATGAATCCGTATAGTATTTTTAATAATATTCCTTTGAATAGTTTGGACCAAAACTTCATAAGAAATAACGCAAAAGGCCCAAAAGTCATAAATATAAACGAAAAGATGAAGATATTCGTTGATTTAATATTGATAGTCGGACCACTGAAGATGGCTCGAAAGTAAGTCAAAACGTCTGATGTTTTTATATAGTTTTACTTGAATAAAAAATTGTAAATTTTTGCACTAATTACCGAAATTTTGACTCTCAACGCCCGATTTATTGTATCGTGGCGACTCGCTACTAGAGGTCCATTGGACTCACTCGGTTCGCGTAAGCACCGCGCCGCGCGAATTCCCTTTAAATAGAATATCATTCTGGATTCATTCCAGGCGTCTAAGGCAAAGTCCCACACTACATCGCCTTACTGATGAGTCTAGTAGTGTGGGACCAGGACGAAACGCTGCGGTCGACCACAAAGCTTCGAGTCAGGCCCCCTTAGTGGACATTTCCACATTGGTGACCCCGACGTGATTTGAACACATACACGCTCATACGCACACGCTCGCATGCACACGCTTGCATACGCTCTTGCACACGGTCACACATGCTCTTGTACATGCTCACACATAGCGGCATCGAGCAGCATACAGAGCAGCATCGAGCAGCACACAGAGCAGCATAGAGCAGCACAAGCAGCATCGAGCATCACCGCGTTCGTCCCTGATATATATCATTCCGACGTAATCCATTGGATCGCGCCCTCATTGGGGTGGAGTCCTGTGGCGACTCGCCACTAGAGGTTCACGGGACTCACTCGGTTCGCGTAAGCACCGCGCCGCGCGAATTCTCTTTAAATAGAATATTATTCTGGATTCATTCCAGGCGTCTAAGGCAAAGTCCCACACTACATCGCCTTCCTGATGAGTCTAGTAGTGTGGGACCAGGACGAAACGCTGCGGCTGACCACAAAGCTTCGAGTCAGGTCTTCTTAGTGGACATTTACATAGTATTATAGTTTTAAATTTGTATATTCCTCACGGATGGAAGAACTTTCTTTAGCTATACTTATAACTGAATATTTATATTACTATATGTTCTGTTCTGTTATATTTATATCTGTTGGAAGTCTTATTATGAGAGGGGAGAAGAAGCAAAGAAGGGATGAGAAGGAAATTGTGAGTGGGAAATTATATGTTAAGTAGGAGTAAGTATGATTCTGGTAGCTTTCCGGTGTCACTCTGCTTATTTAAACTTGACTTTTGTTTTTTGATGTGTATCATCTTAGAGATGGATCTTTTATAATATGAAGGTTCCGAGTCTAGGATTCAAACATTATCCCAATCTAAGACATGATCTGTCTTCACCCGATGGTTTGAAACTACCGATAATCAAAATTGGATGATTTATTGATATCCATTTTATGTTCTTTAATTCTTGTTTTCAATTTTCTTTTAGTTTGCCCCACATACGAAGAATCACAGTCCATACAATTTATTTTATATATTACATTACATTGGTTTTCTTTTTGTAATACGTCTTTCCCGGTTTTAATGAACTTATTTAATTTGTTCATAGGTTTGTATGCAATACTCAGATCAAATTTATGAGATAATGTTCTAAATTTTTCTGAAATACTATTATAATAGGGAATAGTAAAGAATTTTTTTTGGGGTAAATTATGATTGCTGGCTTATCTTGATTGTTGTTATTTATTATTAAATTATATTTATGTGAAAGTGATTTGATTCTGTTGTTAATTGTACAGAAGATGAAATCTAATGGATAGTTATTATCGATTAACATCTTTATCATATTCATGATGTTATTTTCATAAAATTGAGGGTGTGATAAAAATAAAATTCGGTCGAGTCGACTAGTAACCATTGCTTTTTTATGGATAATAGGATGATTGGAATGGAAATTTAGGTATCTTCCTGAATTGGTAGGTTTTTTGTATAAATCGAAAATGATTCTTCCATCCTCAATTAATAATTTTACCTTAAGAAAATTGATGCTATCATTATCTCCATAATCCACAGTAAATTTTATTCTGTTACGAGAATTATTAAATTTGTCTAGAATTGCTGTGATTTGATCTTTTGGTGCTGCTAAAATAATATCGTCTACATAACGATAGTAAACAGGAATAAATGTACCTAGTTATTGAAGCGAAAACATCAATCTTTATATCATTTAATACCATTGTGGCAAATGCATCGCCACTGCCTCTGCAATCAGATAATTAGAAAAGCGACGAGTATAATCGAATTTTGGAGACAGCGAAATTCACGAGAACAGCTGATGTAATGTATATACAGGGTGGGCCATTTTAATCGATCCCAAATATCTCCAAAAGTAAGCGCTATACAAAAAAATTGTTTAAACAAAAGTTGTTCAGGACAATGGGGGTCATCTTTCTGCATTATTGGTTTTGACCATAAGGTCAATTTTTAAGGTTACTTGAAGGTCAAAATAATTTTTTTAAATGAGAACCCCTATTTTCGACACCGGATTCGGAAAGAGCGGGAAATTTTACGTCAGAAATGATAGTTTGATAATTTGCTAAAGTGACCTTCAGAAGGTCAAATGTTAAAAAATCGTCCAGAAGCTGTTTTCTTCAAACTTTGGAACGTTTATGGGCGAACAAATATTTTAGTAGGTTTGGAGGCCAACGACCTTGGCTATCTTGATCTTGAGGTCAAATATAAAGGTTATTAGAAGGTCAAAGTGATTTTTTTATGAAAAACCTTACTTTTCTCCCTAATCTTACTTTTAGCGTTACCCAGAAACAACGACGGTAAACAAGCACCCCAATCGTGAGAGGCAAGGGGACTCACGGTAAACAAGCACCCCAATCGTGAGAGGCAAGGGGACTCACGGTAAACAAGCACCCCAATCGTGAGAGGCAATGGGACTCAAGGTAAACAAGCACCCCAAAGGAAACAGAACTTACTACATCCACGTCGTTGTTTCTGGGTAACGCTAAAAGTAAGATTAGCGAAGAAAGTAAGGTTTTTCATAAAAAAAACACTTTGACCTTCTAATAACCTTTAAATTTGACCACAAGGTCAAGACAGCCAAGGTCGTTGGCATTCAAACCTACTAAAACATTTGTTGGCTCATAAATGTTCTAAAGTTTGAAGAAAACAGCTTCTGGACGATTTTTTAACATTTGACCTTCTGAAGGTCACTTTAGCAAATTATCAAACTATCATTTCTGACGTAAAATTTCCCGCTCATTCTGAATCCGGTGTCGAAAATAGGGGTTTTCATTTAAAAAAATTATTTTGACCTTCAAATAACCTTAAAAATTGACCTTATCGTCAAAACCAATAATGCAGAAAGATGACTCCCATTGTCCTGAACAACTTTTGTTGAAACAATTTTTTTGTATAGCGCTTACTTTTGGAGATATTTGGGTTGATCGATTAAAATGGCCCACCCTGTATATACAGGGTGATTCAAAATAAACATAGTGTCCTTAAAATGTCATATTCCTGACTTAATTCTAAGACGATTTTTCCTTCGCCAAAATGTTGTCAGAAGATTAGTTTTTGAATTATAATAAGAAATAGTTAGCGAATGACTGAGCGCGTAGAGAAGGTAGCCAGGGGCGGCGCAACTTACTGTCCGACGCAGATGGTACGGGGTCCCTCGCTGCGATCAGATGATCGCTACATACGCATGAGCATATGCGATCCCATTCCCATTCTTTCTCTCTCTCTCTCACACACACACACACACACACACACACACACACACACACACACACACACACACACACA
>NW_017299091.1:135728-136668 GCF_001594075.2 Trachymyrmex cornetzi
CTTTTCTACTGTATCTCCATCAATTAAGTATCCGTTTTATTACCGCGATGGTACATAATTATTAATCATTGCCAATTAGTCATTCACCGAAAATCACTCGAAAAAAGAAACACATGCCGCGTTGACTCGACGATAGTTTGCAATCGACTGATTTTAACAGCGAATCTGTTAGTTAATTACGATGCATCACTGTCGATTAATTATTCGCGAACTGAAAATCACTAAAATCACTCGAAGAAAGAAGCATACGATTGTTTACTAACACACGACGCGTTTACTCAACGACAGCAAGCACTAGTCGAATGACTTTAATATCAAATTTATTAGTTAATTATTAATTACTGTCGATTAATCACACACACATTCGTCACTTAAAAAATCACTCGAAGAAAGGAATACACATGATAAACACAATGCTAATACGACACTCGTTGACTCGACGAAGCAGTCGATCGATTTTATTGGTTATGTTTATACTATCGCGGTCGAAACACGAGGTCTGTTCTTTATTCCTGCACTAATGAATTGGTGCATACGGTGCAATAAATTGAACCTAAAGACGCGTGATTATGTAATTGAAATCTCAGACCGCAGCAAATTCGAAACAGAGTGTACTGCACTCACGTGTTACAAATACCTCGAAGCGTAATTAATTGACTAACATTTCAAAAAATTTATATTTCGAAGCATTCGTAGCGCCAACTAGCTACAATTGGCTAAAAAGAATCAACTTTATGCGACATTACTAGTGGAGCGCCTGGGGGTTTTGACCTCGGAATTATCTAAGAGTGAATGAATTTATATGGTCGAAGTGGGGTTTTGTTTGTAATAATAAAAAGGTCAAAGTTTACCAAAAATTTTGTTGTGCTTTTGATTCGTTAATTATTTAAACAAAAAAAAGCAATAAAAATTCATGTTTGAGCATATAGTTGTATTTTAA
>NW_017299092.1:0-409 GCF_001594075.2 Trachymyrmex cornetzi
TAATATTATATAACATTAATGTACATTTGAATAGGTTACTCATTTAGATAGAGTACAAGCAAGAAAGCCTAAAGTTGATACATTTAATAATGGTAATGTACCATATAAATTATTAATCGGGAAAAATACAGTAATCAATGATTTAGGAAGATATAAACCAAAATGTGAGCAAATTACTTCAAAACGAATACCATTATGTGACGTTTTAAATACTTCATCAAAATATATTAGTAAGTTATATTATTGTAATTTTAACTTAAAAAAAAACATATTTACAAATTATAATATTTTTAATTTTGCATATTCTTTACAGCTTTGGAAGGATATATTAAAACAAATTTTACAAAAAGGTTCAATACTAAATTAAATAAAAATATAGGATGTGGTTCCATTTCTGATGGAACTTACA
>NW_017299093.1:0-600 GCF_001594075.2 Trachymyrmex cornetzi
AGTAAAACGCTTCGATTTTTGAAAAATGTTTTCGCCATATTGGGTCCGCCATTTTGAATTTCATAATTTCAAGTTCAGATTCGTAATCAGCGACCCCAAAACCCCCTCGAATACCGAGTTACAGCTGAAATTAGCAACTTTTTATTTTTTGGTCGCCATATTGGATCCGCCATCTTGAATTTCACAATTTTATATTCAGATTCGTAATCAGCGACCCCAGAAACCCCTCAATACCGAGTTTCAATTGAATTTAATTACTTTTCCTCGTTATCCTCGTTTTATCTGCCAATGTTGGAATCGAAATTTTGAATTTACCCCTTTAATGCATCAGAACTAAGACGCCATTTTGAATTTCGAAAGGTGCCACGCGTCTTTCGAAAGCTCTTTTCAAGACGAACATTTTCCGGGGTCAAACGTTCAAATCCGTCCATACCAATTTTGGACAGAGGGGGTCTTCCGTTGACGTGGAATGCCTCATATATATTTAAAAATGTATTTTAAGATTCATTTCCAATACTGAAAATCAATAGTATATGAAAAATCGGGGCATCATGGATCGGAGTGTACCATGGGTCATCGACTGTTTAACATAATCTGGAA
>NW_017299094.1:0-683 GCF_001594075.2 Trachymyrmex cornetzi
AAAACTTTTGTATAAAACATTTTTTTATATCTCGAACATTTTTCGAGATATAACGGAAAAAGCAGAAAATCGCTATATACGTTAGGGGTGATTTCACCCCTTCAAACCGTTTTTTGGCCGCAAATGATATTTTCTAAATTCATCTCTTTATGTAAGCTACAAGTTCAAGAAGTTCCATTAAAATCAAAATAGTTTTCAAGATATAGCGGAGAACGCTGAAAATCGCTTCACACATGAGGCCTGATTTCACCCTTCGAAATGTCTATGACCAAAGAAAATGACAAAATGCTATCATTTCCACACTACCTGTCATGAGGTAGATAGCATGGTGCGCTTTTTTTATAGTGGTTTCCCCAGTAAGCCTATCCCACTCTAATTTTTTTATGCACGAATTATTCCAAATGCCGTCATTCCTCCGTTGACTACTTTGGAACATTAAAAAATTTATATATATTTTTTAAAAAGATTTATTATTATTATAAAAAGATATATTATTTTTAAATATTACATAAATTACCGTGGATTAAATTAAAAACGACAAAAGAAATATATATACGGCTTATTCCACGTACGCTGGAAGACAGTAGCGAGACAGATTATATTTTATAATCTCTATATATTTTAAATAATAAATGTAGACGTTTCGGTCTATATTAGACCTTTATCAATACAACGTAAAATTA
>NW_017299094.1:923-1196 GCF_001594075.2 Trachymyrmex cornetzi
ACATTTAACGACATTATTGCCAGATACTATCAATTCAAGAAAAAATAAAAAATAGAAACACTCAAATGTTATCCATCTAAATTATAACAGTTTTGACAGTCATTAATGTTATACCTTCGTCAAAATTGATTCACTAATTACTAAATATACATTCAACGGCAAACGGATTATATCCAAATTAATAATAACTCTGTGAGATCTTTATACAATCAGCGACTACCCGTACTGATATCGAAGTGACATATCATAGTAATTTATATTCTGATTGAACAC
>NW_017299095.1:0-359 GCF_001594075.2 Trachymyrmex cornetzi
AAAAAGATATTTTTCATGTATTTCTTATTGTCTTCATGTATATGTACTTAACACAATTATATAGCGTTACTTTTATAAATTACTTTTTACGAATTAAATCCAATGATAATTTCACAAACATTTTACTTTTAATTATTCTTAATAACAGACATTTATTAACTGTTCATTACTGTAACAATAAATGATAATGCCTATAGTTACTATTCGCTTTAATAGTAAACTATTCATTTTTTTGAACATAAATGCGAGAAATGTAGATTTATTAAAGTCCCATAAACGTGTAATTCTGCAGATAACAATCGCGAGCGATGCCGGCCAAAGCCTCCGCTATTGTCGTGCCAGTCTCCTGCACCATGATG
>NW_017299095.1:741-1088 GCF_001594075.2 Trachymyrmex cornetzi
AAAAAAAAAAGATTAAATGTTATTAAAAAGCCATTTTTTTATATTAAGCTTTAATTATCTTAGAAACCTGACGTTCTAAATTTTTTTACTTACGCCATTGGACGTGTGGTTATTAGAATGTTACTAGAGTGGTTACTAGAATATACCCTTAATCAGAGTACGACAAGGTAAAGATAATTAAATTTTATTCGATGAATTTTAATAAATTTTATAATCGGAAGTTAACAATTAAAAGTAAATAAGATTTACTTATCGTTAATATTACATTCCGTTTATTAATATTGAAGTAACCATTGGTTCAATAAAATTTGTGTTATCATACGTATATTTTCAACGCTACCGTATAC
>NW_017299096.1:0-908 GCF_001594075.2 Trachymyrmex cornetzi
AAAGACGTGTAAATATATAGTATCAATTACAAACATTTTAAAAAGCAATTATGTATTTTTTTTAATCTTAATTAACATAGTTCATTATTTTATGCATAAAAGTATTGAAGTATTATTATAAAATCATTATAGTTTTATATTAATTTTTTAATTGTAGAAGATAGCAAAATATTGTACAAAATCTTTTTCTTATACATAAAATATTTTATGTTTCAATTTTTGTATTGATTTTATGATAATTTTTTGGAAGATTAAAACATAAACTGTGTTAATGAATCTTAATGAATTAATTTTTTCTTGTACTGTATGTGACATATTTTGATATAGAGTGCATTCAGGGAGTTCACTACCAGTGCTATGTAGCGCTACCGTTGTTCAGGGAACCAACTGATAGCATTATGAAACACTATTGTGACGCTATTGTTGGTAATGATGTCATGACTCGCACTACGAAGTACGAATGCTATCGCCAAAGAAGTAATGTGTTGATACCGTAACGTTGCGTAGCGTTCGTGTGCTCCATGAACAGCGATAGTGTAGTCAGTAGTGAATACTAAAATGAACATTGTTGGCTGATACTTCGAAATGAATAATCGCAATAGTATTCATTATATTATACTTAGCTTTTAAAATGGATTACATGGAAATGGAATTGCGTGATGGAGAGTTATAGGAAAGTTATATGTTAAAATTGAGTCCAACGGATGTCAGCAAAAAATTATAAGGTTATGGTTGTCCAATATTTTGTAATTATACAGTTTAGCTACAAAATCAATAAAATTAGGCTAGTTCAATGCATTTTTGCATGAAACGAAAGAATCTAGCAAAATCTAAAAAATCTTAGACAAATACTACACTATTACTGTTCACAGTGCTTGTTCACATTCGCTAGCGCTATCTTGACTTCA
>NW_017299097.1:0-2728 GCF_001594075.2 Trachymyrmex cornetzi
GACGGATTCCTGGTGGCCTCCGTTGCCATCGCTACCACTGCCGCTGCCAGAGGAGCTCAACGATGTCGCAGTAGGACCGCCAATCAGCCCGTTGCCGCCAACACCAGCGAAGTCGAGGACACCAGGGCGACGGAAGAGGAGAAGGGTAAACCCACGGTTATCGCTACAGCTCTTTGGAACGACTTCGACGACTTCGAAGAAACGTGATTGGCATTACACACTGACACACGCACACGCGCCGCAAGGCGCCAGAAAGACTTACCATTAGTACCGAAAGGTACTCCTGTATATAGTATACAGAAAAGAATAAAGAGCAATCTAATTTAATTTGTGGAATCACCTTTATTCAGCGGCACTCTTCCACATAAACCAAAGAATTGCTCTGTTGAGTTTGGGAACATACTTAACTAACACCCTATATATTATCATCCATAGTGTTACTAATAATTCACATTTAATATTTGAATTTTTATCATAAATTTTACATTAAGTGTTTGTCACATCGTATTTGTTATTTGACGCGTCTCGCGATAACATCAATGTGATTTAATGCAACAAAAATGCGACGTTTGTTACTTCGCAAGCGTCGACGGCTTTATTAGATTTATCGTAATCAAAGAATTTTCAAGGACATGCCACGACAAGTCACAACATGTCACGACATGTTTGGTGGTGACATCATCAATGCGATTTGAAATAAATGCGACGTTGCTAAATAGTGTACATGTCACGTGATCAGATTTTTCACGAACATTCGACATGGTACGACATGTCACACATGTTCGAATGGTGACATCATCATTAATGTAATATGATACAAATATCACGTGACCAAGTGAATGGTATAAAATTAAAAGATTTAGACAACACCGCGACATTAGTCAATTTAACCGATAACATGGAGGGTGATTTGATAGAGGAAGCGATTCAGCTGAATATTAGAAAAGAGTACGTTGCATGGGAACAACGATGCGACGAACTAATAGAATTTCTAAAAGAGCGGAGTCGTACCAAGCGTCCGCGCCTCGCCGTTGGACTCAGACAATCCGTGGTGGCGAGGATCGCGAGACTCGAGAGTTTGAAGGATTCGGTGCGCCGAAGATTGGTGCATGTGAGCGCATGGGTACGGACTTCGATGGCGCGAGATCGAAACAACGTTCGAGAGTCGTATAGTGACAGGCGCAGGGATAAATTCTAATCACATCGAGCCGCGGCAGTTTTTGGAAGACGCTGGCAATGTATTGCTAGAGCGAGTGCGAGACGCTGTAAAAAGACACGGCAGTGTAAAAATGAACATAGCGTTCAACGGCGACTTCGCGATGAAGGATAAACGTACTAAAAAAAGCATAATTACAAAGAACAGCGAGATATATACTACATGGGCTGAAAAGTCCTGGGATTTTTCAATAGGTGGCGCCACTAGAAAATGAACATGACTCATTTCGAGAGGCTCATCTGTCACTAGTTTATGTATGAAGTTTCATGACATTTCGTCCATTCGTTTGCAAGCTACAGCCGTTTGAGTGACGCTACTTTCGCCTTCGTAAAAAAAATGGAAAAACAGGAATATCGCATCTTGATTAAACATTGTTTTTTGATGGGAAAAACTTCTGAACAATCATTGCAATGGTTGCAGAAATGTTATCCCACATCTGCTCCTTCGAGAACAACAGTTTATCGGTGGTTTAGTGAATTTAAAATGGCTCATACAAGCACCGAAGATGCACCTCGCTCTGGAAGGCCAAAAGAGGCTACGAATGCGGAAATCGTAAAGCAAGTGCATCGAATCGTTTTGAGTGATCGTAAAGTAAAGTTGCGTGAGTTAGCTGAAGCCGTGGGCATCTCAAAAGAACGGGCGGGATACATTTTGCACGATCTTTTGAAGATGAAAAAGCTATCGGCGCGATGGGTGCCGCGTTTGCTGACCGTCGACCAAAAACAGCAGCGTGTTGATGATTCAACGGCCGGTTTGGCGTTGTCGCAGCGTAATCGAGCGGACTTTTTTCGACGTTTTGTGACGATGGATGAAACGTGGGTCCATTACCATAAGCTTGAGTACAATAGGCAGTCTGCAGAGTGGCTGGAAAGCCACGAAAGCCGACCAAAGCGACCAAAAGATCAAAAGACGCTCGGCCGGGAAGGTTATGCGTTTTTTGGGATGCGCAGGGCATAATCTTCATCGATTACTTACAGAAGGGAAGAACAGTTACGGGAGAGTATTATGCAGCGTTATTGGACAAACTGAACGACGAAATAAAGAAAAAACGGCCCCATATGGCGAAGAAAAAAGTTCTGTACCATCATGATAACGCACCGTCACACACGTCCTTGAACGCGATGGCCAAATTGGACCAATTACGATTCGAATTGGTTGCTCACCCACCGTATTCTCCAGAATTGGCCTCCAGCGACTATTATCTGTTCCCAAACAGGTGGCTCCAGGGAAAGAGATTCAGATCGAATGAGGAAGTCATCGCGGAAACCGAGGCGTATTTCGAAGGCTTGGACGTTTCGTACTATAGAAAGAGCATCGAAATGTTGGAAAATCGCTATACCAAGTGTATCGCCCTCGAAGGCAACTATGTTGAGGAATAAATATAACTTTGCCAAAAAAACGCTTATTTTCATTAAAAATCCCGGGACTTTTCAGCCCATATAGTAGATGCACCGATATACGCGAATGGTACGAACGGCACGTCGTTGAGCCTATCTTGGCACCGCTCGAAGA
>NW_017299098.1:0-928 GCF_001594075.2 Trachymyrmex cornetzi
ATATTGCTATGCAAGATCGCATCTCAATATCCAAATAATAAGTTAAAAATTATAAAACAATACCTTTGACTGCATAATGGAATAATATGCGTAATTTAATTGAAACAAACTTCTATGCATTTTTTTATTTTGTCATTCATTCTATATTTAAATGTAGGATATTACCTCCATGTACAGATGATATGGATAATGTAAGTAGCGATGCAAACCCGGATACAATAATAAAAAAAGATCAACTACACTCAGCAACTTCAACTAAAATTTCTAAAAACACGGAACAGATAGGAGTTCTTGATAAGTAATTATTTACTATATATTTATTATATGTTTATTACAATATAAATGCATTATTTGAATTAAACATCGAGTTTCATGTATGTTCAGTAGTAAAATTGTCGAACCCGAAACATATATGGGCATGAGAAATATAATTATAATGGATAGAAATCTTTACTTTCTATAATCTATTATAATGATTTGGCATTATTTGGCATTGACATTGCAACTTTTCAGGATGGTAACAATAACCAATTAAAAGCTAAGATTGGGGAGGTTACTTTTAAAAAGTAACTTGTCACTATGGATTAGTTATTGAAACACGTAACTTACTATTTGTGTCTTAACGCGTTGAATCGTTACGTTCAATTGTTATTTTAACTATAATTATAAATAGTGAAATATCTTTTTCAATAAATAACACGTGATAATAACGAGTTATTTATAAAAATATCTTTTTCCCAATACTTAGTTTTTAATTAATCATAAAAAATTACACCGTCATTATCAATTCGTTATCATAAAAAGTAACGATAAAAGTAATGCCATTACTTACATTCCATCAGTGTAAAAAAATATACAGCCATAAATATTTCATTAAAAAATAACGGTTTTCACATAATTACGAGTAATATAAAATTAACATTAAGTA
>NW_017299099.1:0-1731 GCF_001594075.2 Trachymyrmex cornetzi
ACAAGCATTACAATTGGAGAAATTACGAAGAACGTATTATCGTATATACATATCATGTCATATGTAGGAATGATAAATATTTCAGCGAATATCATTCGAACAATAACACCGTAACAATCGGCTATTTTTGCCATCGCAGAATCCTAGTCGACTGAAAGAGAGCTAAATTATAGACTTTATGTTCCTTATCACGCGTTTATAACTTTCAAAAATTTAATATTTAATAATGTTTTGCAGACGTGATGTTTGCGTGAAAGGTATTTGCGAGAGCATCGCTACATGCTCAGTGCTACTTCGAAAGAATTATAAAGCACAACGTCATTTAGAATACACAAATTTATTTTGATTCAAAGCAGTTGGACAGATAGCGATAAAATAAAACGGACCCCTTTTAAACTATCAATTTATGAATGATGTATGGGTGAAACGTTGTTATTCTAATAATAATACCGTATAATACAATCGGCTATTTCCATCACACAATCCATGTCTACTGAACAGAGCTAAATTATCGACTTTATGTTCCTTATCACATGTTTATAACTTTTACAAATTTAATATTTAATAATGTTTTGCAGACGTGATGCTTGCGAGAAAGATATTTGCGGAAGCATACCTACGTTCTCAGTGCTACATTGTAAGAATTATAAAGCGCAACGTCAATCTGGAGACACTGGTAATTTCTCGGCGCTAAGGTATTAGATTACACCGTGAATATTTAACAGATTCGCTATTAGTTGTATATGACGTTCAAACGGTCGTAATTAATTTGAATACAAAGCAATTGGATAGACATCGATAAAATAAAACGGACGCGTAAATTATCAATTTATAATTGATTAATGCATGAACATTTTAGTAAAGAAGATTAAAAGTATACAAATTAAAAAAAATCTTTATACACAAATGTCTTGAAAAAATGTATTAAGAAGATTGAACTGAAGATTGAACATGCCCTTCCTAAAAAAAAGCGAGCATAATGTAAAATATTGAATTGCGTTTATTGAATAATTATGATTATATACCTTATCTAAGAATTTATAAAATTTACATATTAAACGTCATATAATTAGAAAAAGATACAGATATTTTATACGCAACATAGATATACGTTATGTGTACTTACTATATATCAGGGTTGGCAACATTAACTCATAATAATAACTAGTCACCGGTATTTGGTTTTGCACAAACAATTCGTTACCGTTATCGTCAAAATATAACGAGTCATTACTTTTCTTTCATGCCACTAATAGAATATTATATGTAGATTTTTGCGGTAAATATAAAAAAGATGTTAAAATTCTATTTTTTAGTCGAGAAGTAGAGCTCAAAAAGCCTACTGTAGACATTGTGCGTTATTTTCTCGAATGAAATAAATGCTATCGTGTAACACATAATATATTTTTTCTAATTTTTATACTTAAATAAACTTATTTTTCGTTTTACTTTTAACAAGGTATCTTTAAATTATACGTTTACATATACAATTTTCTTTTACTGTACATGATGGGCCGTTTGTATGTGGGTTAATTTCCATAATTTTAGGTAACCAAAAATAACAATAGCCTACTATGGTTATCTATCATTGCAGAAATTACAAAGAACGTATTGTCGTGTCTGTGTATAAATACAGTTAATAAATATTTAAGTTGATATCATTCTAGAAATGATACCGTGAAAATCGGCTATTTCCATCGCAGGATCCGTGTCGACTGAAACAGAGCTAAA
>NW_017299100.1:0-796 GCF_001594075.2 Trachymyrmex cornetzi
GTATATATGCAAGTACATATATAGTATATATTAGTAGTTCAAGATTGAATTATTTAAAAGCAACGAAGATCCAGCTCCGATCGTAATAGGCAGTTACATTTCTAGTATTCTTTTTGTATATTTTAAATATATTATTAAAATTTTTATTGACTATTTTCATTTTTTATTACTGAGATAGTCTCATAATGATATATTAATAAGACTAATTTTTACATACATTTTCTTTTATATTAAATAACAGAACAAAAAATAGTTTCTTAAAATGATCATGTAATATTACTCTAATTCTATTAAAAATTTAACGTAACGTAATATATATATGCGTATATTTCAATGTTTACTTATATATATATATATCTACATTTTGATAGAAATAAATTTTTAACATTTAATTTTTTATGATTCTTTAGAAAGAAGACATGCAAGAAATATTTTTAGAGGCTCTTCGAAGCCAAGGAGGACAATGGCGAGGAGGAAGAGGAGGAAGAGGAGAAAGAGGAGGCAGAGGGGGAAAAAGGGGAAGAGGGGGAAAAAGAGGAAGAGGCAGAGGATTCATCAATTTAAATTTTTACAAACCGTTTTTTTATTAATCATTTTATCAAATATATTAGTTATATTTTATTAAATATATTAATTAATAAATTATATTACTACCTTCCATACCGCCTATTTTTTTTATTAAACACCTTAGTTTTTAATAAATTATTACATGGTACTAGAAGATTTGTTTTATCTTCCTTGTTAACGTCTTGTTGATGATTTGGCACTTATATAATTAATGATTTGCTCACAAAAA
>NW_017299101.1:0-514 GCF_001594075.2 Trachymyrmex cornetzi
CCCAAGTCTGCCAGGAGCTATTGCATAATAATAAACACAAGTAATATTATATTTGACAATATTAATAAGACTCAATAAGTTATATATACTAATTATAAATTAGTAAAAGGGCTACGAGTCTGATAATCTGAGTTTATAAAAATAGATGGTATGTGAAGTAAATAAAACGAAGAAGTATAACAATACAATATATAATCTTTCGCGCAAATATACAAACAATAACATACGTACGTTTCGGTCAAACTCCGACCATTATCAATGTTTAAACGGCGCAACAAATATTAAATAATTCCGTTAATATGAACACCTCTCTCAATCATACAACAATAAATTTGATTTACAGAATAAAAAGATTATTAGTAGTGATTGTTCTTTGCAACATTATGTACATGTAAATCGCTGAATGTAAACTGTGTGAATACAATGATGATCCAACTATGTAGTCAGAAAAGTCCAGATAAATAAAAATTGTGTAGAATACCAAAGGAAGCTGTTATAATAAAAGGACTTGACA
>NW_017299102.1:0-691 GCF_001594075.2 Trachymyrmex cornetzi
CAAAGACAAAACGATATTTGTGTCTCCTATAAAGGAAGCAGCCTATTATTCGTTATATATATTTTAAAATATTACCCGTTACTATGAATTTCTTTTTACTCGTTACGTAAGTAATGTAGTATGTTACATTGACTATGCTCAAAGTCTCGCTACAAATGCTTTGAAGCGTTTGATGGATCAAAACGAAAGAATTTTACAAACTGACCAATTATTAAAAAACGCTTCAAAGCGTTTGCAGCATCGTGTTGACCGTACCATTGTATGACAAGTAACGCACAATAGTAATGATAAATATATTTGTCAAGCCTAACGTTATTATTACAATCATGGAAATTGTAATGTCGTAATAAAATGTTTATTATAATAAAATAACGATGATAACAATGTTACAAAAAACACGTTACTTCCCCTTCTTGAATGTACCGTATTGCATGTATAACTGTATGTAAAATGTTCGTATGCGATATTTTTCCAGCTACTCATCTTGAGCGCGTACGAATAATTTCCACATAAGAAAACGGCGTTTCTTGAATGAAAATCGTATAAATTCCGGCATTTCGGTACTATATGTAACAATTTATTCTTATATAGGGCCTCAAGGCCGTGATCGAACCCAACGGTATCATGTTTAGTACCTGTTTTACCGAACGCTCTACAACGCCATCTATCGCAAGACCGCGCAACTACTACT
>NW_017299102.1:1086-2967 GCF_001594075.2 Trachymyrmex cornetzi
CTTTAGCATCGCCTTAAGCTGACATCAAGAAAATTTAACTTGTCCCAGCCTATTTCAGTTGTCAATTCTAATCTGGGATGGAATGAATTGAAAGTGTTCACCAATGTATCAACGTGTGACGCATCATATGCTAAGACAATGTCATCGACATACCTCACATAAAAGGATGGTCAAATTGAAAGTATCTGTAATGCTTTTATTTCAAGATCTTACATAACAATATCCGATATAATTGGTGATAATGATGAACCCATCGGTACACCAAAAGCCTGTTTATAAAATTTGTTATTGAAACTAAAAATTGTTGAGTTAAGAACTAATTCCAACACTTTAAAAAATTCCCTTTTGGGAATGTTTTTCTTTCAATGAGATGCCATCTCCTCTCTACGCCTTCAAATACCAAGTCAATAGGTACATTTGTGAATAACGAAACCACATCAAGAGATAAAAGAACTTCGTTGTCAGAGATTGTCAAGTTAGAAATGTATTTAGTCAAATGAAAACTGTTCTTGTTAAAACTGTTAACTACTAGTATACTTTCGGGTAGTAATACGTCATTTAAAAAAGAGAGTAGATTATAGAGAGGGCTCCTGTTTTAATAATTTTCTAATTCTCGTTTTTTTAACAATAATAATAATAATAATGTAATATAAAAAGGCTGCAGGAATCAACGCTGGTTATAATTAGCGATAAATTAAATAATGATTAAATTATAACCAACAGCTACGAGCCAAATATATATATATATATTATGTATTGAAGCCAAATACTCTTACAGTCAATGGAAAATGTATTCTCGTTATCCTTCAAGTTACAATTACACTCAATAACCCGAATATTATGTTCAATGCCAATGCTACGCTTTTTATGAAGAAATTCTATTTTCTTATTGATTCTTAACGTTTCTAATTTCCCCTTGTGAATTCTCCACATCTCTTGGTGATTAAAAAATGCACATTGGATGGGAAAGGGTAACACATCCGAAATTCTCACGTAAAAATCGAAAATTTGTAATCTAACACGTTCCAACCTATTGTATTATACGTGTCCTTAATATCCATCTGTAAAATAGCTCTTACATATTTGCTTTGGCAATTTCTCAGATGCTTAATAGAGTTGTAATTGTGTAAGTGAATGTCATTATATCTTTTTGTAAAGTTTAAATGTGGTGGAATTATCTCTAGATTCACGCACGCTATGAGAAACCTCATCCTGGTATGTAACGCCATGTCAGATTTCAGGAGTTTAATGAATGTCTTAAATAATGTATACGTATATACGCTGAAGTTAACTCTAATGTAAGTAAAAAATGGAAGTTTATTACAACGCATTGTCACGCTAGCGTATCATAAAATAACTAATGCGATATAGGCTCAATTAATTCAAAATTAAATTATAACCAACACCTACGAGCCAAATATATATATATACGCATGAACACACTTTCGGTTATCTCGAGCCAACGCATATTGCACAATCATGATTTCGATTGGGAGGGAACGGAGATTTTGGACTTAGAGCCCTCATATAAAATAAAAGAATAACCTCTGAAATGCTGCACATAAAGAGACAGTCTAATGGTTTAAATTTACAGAACGATACTGTCTCATTTTCCGATGCGTATCTTCCGATTCTAGACTTACTATCGTCTTCACGTTATTTTATGATTCGCTAGCTCACTATTTCCATGGTATAAGGATAAGGGTATGCTCACGCCGTGGATACCCACTGCGCAGTCAAAGTGTGACGTCACTCTCGGGGCCAATCAGACCGCCCAAACGAAACATTGGCGGCTCCTGATGCTTGACACGATATTAATGTTCGGTGTTACATACACAATGTCCTGTTCTGTGAAAGGTTGTGGCAATTATTTTCGCAAAA
>NW_017299102.1:3326-5066 GCF_001594075.2 Trachymyrmex cornetzi
CTGTAAACTTTAAATCAAAATAAAATATCTGACGGGAATGCTGCTAACATAAGTTGGTTGGAAAGAGCAGTTTTAAATTTACTGCTTGTTGTGTAACGTCACACTTCGACAATTTTGATTGGTCGCATGCGCGTGAGCATACCCTTATCCTTATACCACACTATTTCCTCTCACTACACAGCCGAAAACGTCATCCTCCCGCCAGCTTGTATCCGACAGGGGGCATTCGAAAGCAATAGATAAGTCTCACTCGCAGTCTAATTTGAAACAGAACGTAATGTGTAAAAGAGTTCACATAATTAGTTATTGTATGTAAAAGCGGCGTATAAATTTGGCAAATTTCTATACTTGTAGATCATGGTGTACATACAGACAAAGGTAGATATACGAGAGATGATCACATAACTTCAGTGGATAAATTATTAATTATAACAAATAAGTAGTTGTGAGAATGTTTAGTTTAAGGCACAAAAAAAATTGTTACACAAGATTCTTGAAGTGTATTTTAACGTTTGATTTACAATGGTTTCTAGTTTCATACATCGTATGCGAACCACGGATGTCTGATTGAAGGTGATAGCGGCCAAGAGAAACTTATACAAAAATTGAGAGGAGTTACATTAACTGCATAAGAAGAGTACATGTGGCACGATATATGTATGTCATTCACGATATTGAAATATGGACGGACATCATCTACATTATAATTTGTTTTATATTGGGACAGAAGTATTTACCTATTGTAATTTTACCGTTATAGACAACTGAAGATGATCTCATGAGAGGTTGAAACGTTTTGCAATGTTATGAGAATTCGTACACGATGACGACAATTTATATATTTTATATTTTTATTAGGACATGCGATTGTATTTTAATATGGTCGAACATCACTCGTATGTTTAAATTTGCGCGTAGATGTGTTCATGCTTTAGAACATGAGATGTATAAAGTTTCGTACATTTTGAAATAATTTGGCTTCAATACATAATATATATATATATATTTGGCTCGTAGCTGTTGGTTATAATTTAATCATTATTTAATTTATCGCTAATTATAACCAGCGTTGATTCCTGCAGCCTTTTTATATTACATTATTATTATTATTATTGTTAAAAAAACGAGAATTAGAAAATTATTAAAACAGGAGCCCTCTCTATAATCTACTCTCTTTTTTAAATGACGTATTACTACCCGAAAGTATACTAGTAGTTAACAGTTTTAACAAGAACAGTTTTCATTTGACTAAATACATTTCTAACTTGACAATCTCTGACAACGAAGTTCTTTTATCTCTTGATGTGGTTTCGTTATTCACAAATGTACCTATTGACTTGGTATTTGAAGGCGTAGAGAGGAGATGGCATCTCATTGAAAGAAAAACATTCCCAAAAGGGAATTTTTTAAAGTGTTGGAATTAGTTCTTAACTCAACAATTTTTAGTTTCAATAACAAATTTTATAAACAGGCTTTTGGTGTACCGATGGGTTCATCATTATCACCAATTATATCGGATATTGTTATGTAAGATCTTGAAATAAAAGCATTACAGATACTTTCAATTTGACCATCCTTTTATGTGAGGTATGTCGATGACATTGTCTTAGCATATGATGCGTCACACGTTGATACATTGGTGAACACTTTCAATTCATTCCATCCCAGATTAGAATTGACAACTGAAATAGGCTGGGACAAGTTAAATTTTCTTGATGTCAGCTTAAGGCGATGCTAAAG
>NW_017299102.1:5107-8179 GCF_001594075.2 Trachymyrmex cornetzi
TGTGAACATATGATCGTGACGAGTGTACCAACACAACAACAAAAAAATTTTGAAATTAGAGTGTACAAAGCGCGCGAAATTCAAAAAGTCACCTTACTTTTTGATCACACCTTGTATTAGGTGTACAACTTTGCTTCCACCGTTTTCCTATAGATGGCTTTAGCGGTAAGTGGTGGTCGAAATAAATAGTTCATAGACGTCATACAGTAAACTTGGGCATCTGTCAACATAATCCCATAGAAACATTAGTCGATTTGTGTCTGCATCATAAAGTTATTCTCGATTGAAAATGTCAGTTTACGAGCCAAATTCTCGTTATTTGCGGGAGGTTTTAATTTTCTGCTTCAATATGAAGAAATCTGTGGCTGAGGCTCATCGAATGCTCTCAAATATTTATGGTGAGACCGCTATTAGTGAAAGAACGTGTCGTGAGTGGTTTCAACGCTTCAAGAACGGTGATTTTGACGTCGAAGACCGTAATAGCGGTGGAAGAAAGAAGGTTTTCGAAGATGCAGAATTGGAGGCATTACTTGATCAAGACTCGTGTCAAAATCAAGAAGAATTGGCACGATCATTGGGAGTGACTCAACAAGCCATTTCAAAACGCCTCAAAGCTATGGGAATGATTCGGAAGCAAGGAAATTGGGTGCCGTACGTGTTGAAGCCGAGAGATGTTGAACGGCATTTGTTTGCTTGTGAACAGCTGCTCGAAAGGCAAAGACGGAAGGATTTCTGCATCGCAGTGACTGGGGACGAAAAATGGGTTCATTACGACAATCCCAAGCGCAGAAAATCATGGGGAGTTCCTGGCCATGCTTCCACGTCGACGGCCAAACCGAATATTCACAGCTCCAAGGGTTATGCTCTGTATTTGGTGGGACCTGCTCGACGTAGTGTATTATGAGCTGTTAAAACCGACTGAAACAATCACAGGCGATCGGTATCGAACGCAATTGATGCGTTTGAGCCGAGCATTGAAAGACAAATGGCCGCAATACAACGAGAGAGACGATATAGTGATTTTGCAGCGTGACAATGCTCGACTCCATGTTACGAAAGTGTCAAGACATACTTGGAAACGTTGAAATGGGAAGTCCTACCCCACCCGCCGTATTCTCCAGACGTTGCTCCCTCTGACTATCACTTATTTCGATCAATGGCACACGGCCTGGCTGATCAGCACTTCCGGTCTTATGAAGAAGTAAAAAATTGGATCGATTCGTGGATCGCCTCAAAAGATGACCAGTTTTTTCGACGCGGGATTCGTACGCTGCCCGAAAGATGGGGGAAAGTAGTGGCCAGCGATGGACAATACTTTGAATCATAAATGTATGACCAGTTTTTTACAATAAAGCCTCGAATTTCGGAAAAAAAATGGCGGAAGCTAAGTTGTACACCTAATACATCTGTTACACATATAAACCTTGTACGTTCTAACTCTATTTTGAGTCATCTTCAACAATTGTATGGAATGTTTGTGGTGGACATGCGAGTTTGAGTTGCTCATCACCACACAGCTTTGTAACTGTTCGAGTATGGGTCTGACATCATGATTAGCCACCTCATTGTATGCATGGGTTGGGGACATTATTTTGCGATGCATTATCTCTTTTCATTGCGTTGATGGATGGACTGAATTGTAGTGCTGACTCCTACAGTCTTTTTATATTACATTATTATTATTATTAATGTTAGTAATTTAAAGGAGTACATAACTACACATATTGTGGTTTCAAATTGTTTTATTGTTAATTATATTTATTTTCGTTTTCCGTTTTTTCTATGAATGACTACATACCAAATCTGACAATCTGATGAGCGATGTGATTTTACTTATTGACGCAATGTATATGATTTCGGTTTTACTTAATGTAAGTTTTTATATTATTATTGTGTTACGTCTCCAAACACTTGGTTATAAAAATCTAGGAGATAACAAGGGAGAATGGAGAGAGTATGGAAGGCCGGTTCGATTCAAGTTCACAAGTATACGCACAGAGGCGAATAATTGTGAGTCGCACGCACCTTTTCGATCTAGGAATATGGGTCAACGTCCAGGAGGGACACTATGACACCTGTTCCGATAGACAGTGCGAACATCGGTTAGGTTAGGTTTGGTCCTACTCTTTGGGTCAAGGAACTTAATCCTTTTGACCCGGGACTGGACCTCGTGCGATCTCAGGTATCTGGAGACACTGGTAGTGTCTCGGCGCTAAGCTGCGCGAAGCGACACTGCCGTGCCTCCTTTACGCGAACCGACGAGTTGCGGCAGATCGAGATTATCGGATCTCAATAACGGCTGAACCGATCGCGTTCTATGTATGCTAAATCGATAGCCACCACACGGATTGTGTGATAAAATTGCTTTTATTTTTTTCTACGTGCCCTACGAGCGGAGATATCGCGACGCAAAGTTCCGAACTGCTACTTTTTCAGTCCATTTTCAGATACGTCGTCCTTATTGTCATTGTCGACCAGGAGAAAATGTCCTTCTCGTTTTTTCGACACTAGAGGGCCTTTGAGTTAACCTAGCGATGGCAGCATTGCACATTCGAATGTGATCAACCACACATGACGGCGGTGATAATCAGCGATGGCAACATTGTCACATATACGATGTGACGTGTACGCGGCGCATTATTATTATAATTAATTGTAATCAAAATAAAATTTAATTAATAAAATGAATTAAAATAAAATATTAATTATAATTAAAATAAAATATCGAGATTGTCGTTGAAGATCTAAGCATTTACCGCGTCGAGGAAGAGGGTGTATAGATATTCAGGAATTAAGCGTCTAGGTGTTCGCCGTCGAGGAATTAAACGTCTAGATGTTTGTCGTTGAGGAAGTGGGTGTCTAGGTCGAAGAAATGGGTATCTAGGTGATCGCCATCGAGGAAGTGGGTGTCTAGGTGTTCGCTATTGGGGAAATGGGTGTCTAGATGTTCACCTTCGAGAAAATGGGTGTCAAAGTGTTCGCCGTCGAGGAAGTTGGTGTCTAGGTGTCCGCCGTCGAGGAAGTGGGTGTCTAGGTGATCGTCGTCGAGGAAGTGGGTGTCTAGATGTTCGC
>NW_017299102.1:8331-10332 GCF_001594075.2 Trachymyrmex cornetzi
GTTCTAGGTGTTGTCTACATTCGCCAACGAGGAAGTGAGTGTCTAGATGTCCGCCGTCGAGGAAGTTGGAGACTAGGTGTTCGCTGTCGAGGGAATGTGTGTCTAGGTATTCGCCTATCATAAACGGACCTCAAAGAAGCTAAATCGAATCACGCTGCATCAATGCTTGATTATTCGCTAGTGCGTGATATCTCTGCATTTCTATTTAATTGTGATGAAAGTAATGATTATGTGATGATATGTGATGAACACCTTCTGTCTATAATAGCAAGACTGCTGATTTCTATAATAGCAAGTCTGCTGATTGAGTTAATCGGCGATTAAGTTAATCGGCGTTGCTATTATAATTAATTATTATAGTCATATAATGTATGTATAAGAAATAAAAATAGTTCGTGTAACTTCCAATTAATGCAAGATAAGATTGATTAACACTATTTAGGGCGACTGTTACCAATGCCGATTAACTGAATCGACGATTAACTCAATCAGCAATATAGCCAACAGCAAGTCTGTATGTCGTTCTTAACCTTAGGTTTGTTCGCATCGCATGTTCCAACATGCTGCTTCCTCCAACCATAGCTCCTACTCACTCTAACGCGCTCGTCAGAGTGAGTAGGACCAGTGTCTCCAGACTATGGTTAGAGGAAGTAGGAGCATGTTGGAGCAAGCAACGCGAACAAACGTCTTATCTCTTCGTGATATACTTCAATCTCTGCGTTTCTATTACTTAATTAATTAGAATCATAATAATACAGTTGCTATAAAAATTTTTTACGACTGAAATATTGCATTGATTGGTTTTAGTAGATTACATAATTTCTTTTTTACAAGGTAGATTCACTTTAATTGTATTTCAATCCATTATATAAATACGATTATTTGTAAATGTATTTTATTACGGTATTAATAAAAGTGTGGTGGGGAATGAGACAAGAGAATTTTAACATAATGTAAAATTTTATAAAATATGTATTTAATAATTAATAAATCCATTCCCAGAAAACGTCAAGAAGATTTTTCTCAAATGGAATTTACGAAAGAATGTTTGGAACAAAATTTGGAAGTTTCAAATTCACGTGTGGTTTACATCTCTGTTTATCTGCAACGAACAATTTTCCAAGTCTGTCAGGAGCTATTGCATATTATATGTAATAAACAAAAGTAATATTATATTTTATTCCTCCCGCAAATTATCTAATTATTATGTATTTTTTGACGAAATACATTTTCAGGTATTATTGAAAATTGGTGGGACTCGTCGACTTTATCTCAACTGACTAGACTATTAAAAACTTTATTTTTGAAAACTGGACCAGTTTGGTTAATTTGGAACATTTTTATTTGAAACAAAATTTGGGATTTTGTCAAATTCACGTATGGTTTACATCTCTGTTTAACTGCAACGAATTTGTTAACTATGTTAGGAAACAATAATGAAAAAATTTATTTGTTAACTAGGCTAGCAAATGATAACGACAACCAATTTATTCGATAACGATCTCCATTTGTTTATATATAAGACATAAATCATGAAGGTTAGAAAGAGAAACTCATTGTAAGATGCATTATAAAGTTTTATTATTTTACAGTAATATGAACAGTTACACACGCACTGTTTTTATTTCTTATACATTCATATAATAATTATACTATGTTTATAGTATTCTAAGGGCGACCGTTACCAACGCCGATTAACTCAATCAGCAGTCATCCTAATATAGACAGAAGTTATCACAGTTAAGTAGGAACGCAGAAATGGAAGTATCCCAGCTAACACAAAGTTACATGTAACGTACCCGTCAGTTGTAATTTCCCACTCAACAATATAACTATAATATAAACACGTTATATTGCAGTTATTGAGTGCGAAATTACAACTAACGAGTACATCACATGTAACTTTGTGTTTTCTGGGATATCACGAAGATAATAAGAACGATACAGACTTACTATTTGCTTTACTGCTGATTGAGTTAATCATCGATTAATTTAATCAGC
>NW_017299102.1:12215-12448 GCF_001594075.2 Trachymyrmex cornetzi
AATAATAAAAGAGAGAGTAATAATAAATTTAATCTTAACTTTACATTGAATAAGAATAAATTTTATTATTTATTTCTCTTTTCATAACTTAGTACTATGTTATTATATCGAGATCGAGATCTAGCAGCGCCGAGTGTTTTTACATGAAAAATTTTTCTATTTAAATTAAATTTTTTTATTTTATACTGTAAATTCTTTAATTTTTTGTGATAACACTTAAATAAATTGAGTAA
>NW_017299102.1:13454-30468 GCF_001594075.2 Trachymyrmex cornetzi
ACATGTCTGTTTATCTGCAACGAACAATTTCCCAAATCTGCCAGCAGCTTTTGCATATTATATGTAATAAGCGCAAGTAATATTATATTTCATTCCTCACGCAAATTATCTAATTATTATTATGTATAAAGCTTTTTTTACGAAATTCATTTTCAGGTATTATTGAAAATTGGTGGAACTCGTTGACTTTACCTCAACTGACTAGACTATTAAAAACTTTATTTTTAAAAGCTGGACCAGTTTGGAACATTTTCATTTGGAACAAAATTTGGGACTTTGTCGAATTCACATATGGTTGAGTTTACATCTCTGTTTAACTACAACGAATTTGTTAACTATGAAACAATAATGAAAAAGTTTGTAATTAATATTTAATAAAAGAAAATCGAACGGAGATGGGATTATACACTGGTATATCTATTAACTAGGCTAGGAAATGATAATGACAAGCAATTTATTCGATAACGATCTCCATTTATTTATAACTCAATATTTAACAAAAGGAGATTCGATTAATTTAAGACATAAATCTTGAAGGTTAGAAAGAGAAACTAATTGTAAGATGCATTATAAGGTTTTATTATTTCATAGTAATATGAATAAGAATTTTTTTTTACATTAAGGGGAACGGGATACAAGGGGGCGATTTAAGAATTAAATGACACTTAGAGGAATCTTTGGATGAATATTACAAACTTACATTTATTCAATAAATCTAAAACTAATTTACATGACTAATTAAAATTAAGTTTATTTACAGTAATTCTCTTTTCTAATAGTAAAATTGTGAATTTGTGTGTATGTGGATTTTTTGTTATTAACATTTTTTATGTGTGTGTGTGTGTATAAATGTAGAATGGATGGACTTACTTGTGGTGATGCGTGAGGTATTCGTCCTGGAAACGGATCGATAAAAGCGGTTGTCCATCAGATTCGGTGCTCAAGAGTGGCCAAAGGTAACAGCCGGTGGCTGAGTGGTTTCAACGAATCCCAAGAATCACCCGAACACTCGAACAAGGTATTGACGCGAGTACAGCGAGTTATACTATTGCCGCGAAATACTGACGTGGATTCGGCTATTTTGACTTCTGGTCGCGCTTCCGTGGGGCCTCTATTTATACCCCGTATCTTGTTGAGTATGTATCTCAGATACATCTATTGTCATTCCAGCTAAAGATTTATAAAGTTCAAAGCTATTATTTATCTTTTTGTAGAGGGAATACTTTCCGAAATGATGTTTTGTCGGAATCTAGCTATGAGATATAAGGACGTATTTATGGAAGACACACTGATCCTAAACGAAATATCGTCTTTGTGTATCTTAGATAACCCATGAGTGTTTGGCAGATTTCAATCACCAGATCGGAGACTGAAAAGTTCTTTATCTGAGATAAAGTCTTTCGGTAAAATTTCAGATTAGGGGAGAATCCCCAAATGACCTTGGCCTTGACATATGTTGTCAAGGTCATGATGCTGAGTGATCTTCAACAAGTTTTAGCCAATGATCGCCTTTCGTTAAAAAGTTGTTAACAAAAAAAGTTCTGCCATATAAAACAAAAATTCTCTGCTTTAAAATATATTTCCTGCTTTAAAAAGTTGTTAGTAGTGGGAAAAAAAAAGTTCTACTATATAAAACAAAAATTCTCTGCTTTAAAATAAATTTCCTGCTTTAAAAAGTTGTTAACAGTAAGGCAAAAAAAATTATGCTGTATAAAACAAAAATTCTCTGCTTTAAAATAAAAAAAGAAAGTCGCTTATTCTTATTCATTATTATTTCATATATACTTTGAGTATTTCTTTTTTAAATTAAAGATACACATTTTTCTATGTAAACTCTACATCCTTTTTTCGACTTTCTACGCGAAGCAACTTTCTTTTTTTTATTTTAAAGCAGAGAATTTTGGTTTTATACAGCAAAACTTTTTTTGTTAACAGCTTTTTAACGAAAGACGATCAACGGCTGAAACTGTTGGAGGTTACTGAGAGTCATGACCTCGACAACATATGTCAAGGTCAAGGGGGATGCTCCCCTAATATGAATTTTTATCAATCTTTTTTATGCCAATTTTTTAACATATTGTTTAGTTGTCTTTCTATCGTTAATGTCCGATTTTTCTTAACCGAATATGTGTCGGTGTCATTTAGGAGTTCCTGTACTTTGTGATTGTAAAGAGATAATTCCTTGGCTATCGTCGCCTTGCCTTTGTCGGCACGTGTGGAGAGAAACCACATCATCATTCTCTTTACACCATTGTGTCAGAGATTCTCAAATGTGAATTATTATGGAGGAAGCGATGAAATTCAGGGATAGCGATATTCCTAATTTTAGTTAAATAATCAATTTTAAACAAGAAACTTTCAATATCTTTGATAAATTCTTTTATTGTGTGTACCTTATTGTGAGAATCCGGAAGACTAAATTTCAATAGAATATTCTATATAAATTAACGTAAGCGTGAACATAACTTCTTATCATTAAATTAATTATATTAATCATTTAATTATAAATTGACAATTAATTATACAGAATATATAATAGTAGGATAGTTGTTGAAGAAATCCTCGATTGGACTGTCGTAACTTTTATTAAATTATTGACTGAGCAGGATTCTCGATAACAACCGAAGGATTAATAAAACACACTTATACAATTTGGACTTCTAAACTTCTGACTGGATACCTATTTCGATCTTTAATATTCTAACGCTGAAATAAGTATGTAAAATTAGATTAAAGCGACAATTTTATTATGTATTACAATGTAAGTTCATTGACTTTGTAAGAGGTTATATAGAAATATTGTTATTTATTATCATTGAAGAAGTTCGACTTTGTAAGTCGAAACTTTTGATGAATTTTGTAGCCGTGTGCATATGTAATTAAAAAACAAATTTTATTTTATTTTTTGAGTTAATTGTAATTGCTCGTTTAAAAAAAGCCTTGTCATATTGATTATATTGTTTTGCATGTACACGAGCCTATTTTTCTATAGTTCCAATATACTACTTTACTCACTTTCTTTAACGGTGATATTTACAATTAGGATTGAGATTTTACTAAATCGATTGAATAATAAAACTTGCTAATGATACAATTTTACGATGATAATAATACATGATAAAACTTCTCCTTTACACAGCCAGTCCCAAATAACCTGTGAATGATTTTGACCTTGACCTTGATCTTGATTCTTAAGAAGCTTAACATCATTGACTTTTTTCGTCGCTCGTTACATTAAAAAGTTATTAATGAAAACGTTTTTATGAATAGGACACTTTTTCAACACGATACACACATTCCAACATGAAAAATGTATTACATTTTATTCATTTCCTACTTTAAAAAAAATTCTTTGCTTTAAAATTGATTTCCTGCTTTAAAAACAAAAATTATCTGCTTTCAAATAGATTTCCTGCTTTAAAAACAAAAAATCTCTGCTTTAAAATATTTCTTGCTTTAAAAACATCTCTACATCTTTAAAAAAATCTCTACATTAAAGTAGATTTTCTGGTTTAAAAACAAAAATTCTCTGCTTTAAAATATATTTTCTGCTTTAAAAACAAAAACTTAAAATGAAATAAAGTAAACAAATTCTCTGTTTTAAAACACTAGTTTATTTTAAAATGACGATATTTAAATTTGACGATGTTTACCTTATTGACAAGAAATGTATTTTAAAACATGAAAGTTGTTACATGAGGGTTGTTAGTGATAATAGCGTTAATGTAGTACAGCCTTCGTGGTTCATTGTCCCTTTCGTTCGTGGTATTACTGAGGAGTTTAATAGACTGAATAGTGAGGGGTGGCACCCAGTTGGACACGAGCCACTCACAGCGCTTGAGACTACAAAGCTCCTAAGCACCGGACGCTGTGAATGGTGATGTCCAATCGAGACGTGGTCAATCGGGATCACCCCAATAGTGAGCATATGAGGGTGTCATTTTATAGTGTTAATAAATTGCGGGAATTTATTAGGATGCATAAAGACCCCTTACCGCGTAATAAGAAGTCGAAGGTTGTTTATAAGATTTCGTGCAAGAGCTGCGACGCGAGTTATGTGGGACAGACGTGTAGACAACTGAAGTCAAGAATCACGGAACATAAGAACCACATCCGATGGAACACGTCTGCTCGCAATGTTATAATGGAACATCGGTTGCAAGAGGGACATAATTTTGACTAGGACAGCGTTACAATATTGGACGAGGAACCTCACTACAGGAAGAGACTGATTTCGGAGATTCATCAGAAGACAAACGCATGGACTCAACCTGCAAACGGATATGGAAGGGCTTCTGAAGGCCTACCTCCCGATTATAGATAAACTATAAAAGCTCGAGTTGTTGTCAGTCGGTGTCGCTCGTACACAGTAATAAGTCCTTCCGACGAGATTTTTTATCACTTTACAATTTTTATTAGTACTAGCTAATAACTAAAAAGTGACTCACTGTGTCTGATACCGATTGGCCAACATATCAGGAACCGGTTCTTGAATTATTCATGATAATGTTTGCGATACGGTACCTTGTAATTGTGGTGAGCGTCCCTATTTTCGGGATAATTAATTATATTATTAAAGTTTTTTGATAAATTAGTTTCTATATTCTTTAATTTGACATTTTTAACATTTCCCTTCTTTTTCATTTTCTTTTCTTTCTTTTTATTTAATTCTGGCATTTAAATTCTCGATGTAGGGGAGCTCATCATGACAGGATAACTTTTACTTTATATATGTTAGTGTGTGTTTGCTCTGAGGAAGGCTCAAAAATGAATCGAAACATGTAAGCGCGTTTAGTGAATAAAGAAGTTTCACTCTTTATAAGTGTATTATTTGCGCGACGTCTTCTGCGCCCGACTCCTAGTGCCCTTACTCTTTCTAATTCTTAGAGATTTTTTGTTTTCAAAGCAGGAAATTTAGTGTATGTCGTGTTGAAAGTGTTCTATTCATAAAAACGTTTTCATTTATAACTTTTTAATGAATAACGAGCGACGGAAAAGGTCAATAATTATATAAAAAGATTATTCTTGACCTTCTTAAGGGTCAAGGTTAAGGTCAAGATCATTGGTTATTTAGGGTTGGCTGTGTAAAGGGAAAGTTTTACTCAATACTTTATTCGAGTGACTCTTCCTTTTATTGATTTGATACAATATTACGATTTTTTCAATGTTAAGTTCAACTTCGATTATGTGTTCATGAGAAATTTAAAAGGAAAACAGTGATCTTAATTAGTGGATATCTAGATCTTTCCTTCGATTTATTATACAGCAACATTAGCATTAAAGACTGAAAAAGAAATATGTCGGACTCGCCTATATAAAGTAATTTAAATGTAGTGAATGTGAAACTACCGACGCAATCAGGAAGCGGAAATGTTCAATATGATCGCGACGATGAGAGTGTTCTTACTCTGCACGATTTCGATTCCTTCACAAATTCTTGGAATTTAGTGCTACCTTGCAAAATCGTCAATAATTCGATTATGATCTCTGCGACAAGGATACATACCTGATCTTACACTAAATCAAGTTAAATATCGCCCGAGGCATCACCACGAGGTCATCCTAAAGAAATTTACCGTTCGCAAGTAAAAGACAATTTGGATTTCAAAGTGTGCCTGGGAGAATCCTTCCGAATGCAAGAGAAATGGCGTTGGTGAATTTCAGTTTGCCATATCAGTCGGTTACGATGGCACCGTTTCTTTACGCTGGCTCAACCGAAGGCTACGCGACCGCCCACAGTTTTCGTTTGAACACCATGTTACCTTCGGGATCTACGATCGGTTACGATGAACAAGAAAGCTTTCGTAACGAGCCCTATACTCCGCCGATCAGGTACCATCAATATCAACGTAGTCAATCTACGCAGCAGAAAAATCATGAGGTTTATATGGAACACACGACACAAGATACCTTTTACAATATGTATAATCAGGACCTTAGAAGGACGCGATCAAGGCAGCAACAACAACAAATGAGACCGCCATCGCTTCCCTCATCATTTCAGTATCAGCAATCGCCTGAACACATCAAAACTCGAATAAAAGATCAACAAAATCAGCCAGAAAGACCAATCAGGTAAATGCAAATTTCTTTTCTTTTTCTTTTTATTTGTATCTTTTTCTTTTTATTTATATTTCTTTTGGCTATCTCTCGTAACACAACACTCGTAACTTTAACTAATAATAAAATATCGTTTACGGTATCTTTAATTTAGATCAATGTCCAGATAATGTTAAATATTTTTAAAATATTCATAAAATGGTTCTAAAATCCTAAAATAGTATTCCAAATGTATTCCGGAATATCCCGAAATATTTTCGGAAAGAGTAATATTAAAATAATCATTAAATATTTTATTTATACATTGTGACATATTCGAAGAACATTTCATATGTATTTCACAAAATTATAATTTTCTCAGCAATTTTTAATCTGGAGGTCTTTGAATAAATTTTTTAATGAAATTATATTGTTAGAAACACATTTTTTTTATTTTCAATTAAAGCCAAATTTTGAGGACTTACTTCAGAAGCGAAGTGCGCTATTCATATTTTTTCATCATTCTTATCTTCGAATTAATGCATCTCCGCCACGATCCTTTGTCAACGAGGATGCGTACTGTTCGCAGAGTGGTTTTCGTCAGGGTTGGGTAGTGCTAAGTTAAAAAGATAAAAGTTAAGTGAAAAAGTGAAAAAGTTAATTAATTTTAACTTAAATTAATTACAATTTAGACTCTTAACTTTTCAACTTTATTTAGTTACATTTTATCCGTAAATATTAATTTTCTATTTAATTTTTTTGAAGTTAAGTCTCAGACATAATACGCGGTTATAGCGATAGCTTAAAATGGAATGAAAATTGCAGAAGTGAGCAAACTTACTAGGTGTTGACCAATGAAATTATAAATATTCTAGTGAATTTGCTTACTTTTGTAATTTTCATCTCATTTCAAATTACACAATCGACTCCCAGATTTCAATCTGTCAGAAACCGTTTATTTTAATGTATCTAGTTTCTGATAAGTTGAAATCTATTATTCCTCATGGTAAATATTAATAATAACGGAAGCAGCTGACCTTGATCTTGACATACGATTTCAAGACCCTGAGTAGCCTTCAACAAGTTTTAGCCGTCGCTCGTTAAAAAATTATTAATAGAAGAAATTTAAGAAATAACTTCTTCTTTTTACTATACGATGATAATAAAATGAGATTTTCTGTTTTAAAATATATTCTACAACTTCCTACAACTTTTACGATTTCCCACACGAAGCGACTCTCACCCCCCCTTCCCCCCTGCTTCAGGGGCGCACGACTGTCACCTTCGACTCTCTCCTTCTTCCCCCTGCCTCAGGGGCGCACGACTCTCACTTCCGACTCTCACCCCCCCTCCCCCTGCTTCAGAGGCGCCCGACTCTCACCTTCGACTCTCCCCTCCTCCTCCCCTGCTTCAGAGGCGCACGACTCTCACCTTCGACTCTCACCCCCCTCCCCCCCTGCAAAGGGGCGCACGACTCGAGCTTCAACTCCCACCCCACCTCCCTCCCTCCCTGCTGCCGAAGGTGAGAGACGTGTGCCCCTTTACAAATAAAATTATTCCAAAAGTAAGTTGTGATTCTCCTAGTTATATAAAAAACAGTTTTCATCTAACAAAAATTATAAATGATATTTCTTTGAACGATAACTACATTTCAATCTCTCTTGAAGTTGTGTCACTCTTCACTAACATACCTACAGACTTAGCTCTTGACAGTGTTAACCACAGATGGTATGCTATTACTAGAATAACTAATATTTCTAAAAATGAATTTTTGAAGGTTCTTAAACTAGTTTTTGAATCAGCGTTTTTTTCGTTTGATAATACTATTTACCGACAAAAATTTGGCATGCCGATGGGGTCACCCCTGTCACCCGTTATTGCCGATATAGTCCTGCAGGACTTGGAGAGGAGGGCGTTGAGCACTTTGGAATTTCTTCTACCTTTCTATGTTAGATATGTCGATGATGTCGCATTAGCAGCTCCGAATGATAAAACGTCGGAGATCTTGGATGTGTTCAATTCTTTCCATCCACGTTTGCAGTTCACTTTGGAGATTGGTGGTTTAATCCTAGATTTTTTAGATATTACGTTGATAAAAAATGAAAACACGATTGAATACAATTAGTACCATAAACCTACCTTCTCTGGACCAGCATCCATTGTCTCAAAAAAAGGGCACTATTATGGGCAATGGTGGACAGAGCATTTTTATTGTCTGAATTTAATATTTGTTATCGAAACTTTACTTATGAATGACTACCCGTTGTATTTTATTTTTAAGATAGTTAATGATAGATTAAAATCACTTTTACATAACAAAACCTTGAAACAAAAAAATGATACGGAGGCTAATATTGAAGATGATAAGAAGGTATGGTTTAAGATTCCATTTATAAATAAGATTGCAGATAGATTCAAGGATGTGGTTAATAACCTTAATGTAAAGTTGGCTTTCTTTAGTCTCAATAAACTCAATTGTTTTATCAGAGCATAGAAAGATTGCGTGTCCACTTTTGTCAAAAGGAATGTAATATATAAGATAAATTGTAACGATTGCGATGCGTCTTATGTGGGCCAAACTAAGCGCACTTTGAAGACAAGAATCAATGAACATAAGAATGACATTCGTAAGCGTGGTAGCAATCTTTCGGTCCTTAGTAAACATCGTTTGAATTTAAATCATAAATTTGACTGGGAAGGTGTTCAGATTATGGATTCTGAGAGATGGTTGTATAGACGACGTATGCTGAAATATTGTATACGAGGTGTGATCAAAAAGAAACGAGAATTTTTGAATTGCGCGCATTGTAGTGTATCGATTTGGTTAAATGTTTTTTTTTTCAAGTTGTTAGTACTGTCAGTGAAGTACGCACCAAGTTTCAGACTGGTGCGATCCTCAGTTTGTTTTCGGTGAGCCATTAAGTAAGACGCTCTTGAGAGTATTCTGCGATCTTGATATGTGGCGACATGTCGGAACGAGAAATTTATTAAAAATTTTGTGTTAAAAACTAATGGCCCAGAATTACTCCAACGCGTTATGACTGGTGACGAAACGTGGGTGTATGGCTATGACGTCGAAGCAAAGGCTCAATCATCACAATGGAAGTGTTCTGAGGAGCCGAGACCGAAAAAAGCGCGTCAAGTGAAGTCAAACATGAATAAGGTTCTTCTTACCCTTTTCTTTGACTACAATGGAGTTGCGTGTACTTTGAATTTCTACCGACAGGTCGCACAGTTAATAAAGAGTATTACTCAAGCGCAATTTACGTGAATCTATCTGAAAAAAACAACCTGAATTATGGGAAGAAAACTCATGGATTTTATACCATAACAATGCACCGGCACACACCGCATTAATTATCATGCAGTTGGTGAAACACAAAACCACTATGATGCCGCGCCTCCCTATTTTCCAGAAATGGCCCCTTGTGACTTTTTCCTATTCCCTAAACTCAAGAGGACCCCTAAACGACGTTTTTCAACGATAGAGGAAATAAAGAAAAAATTGCTGGCCGAGCTGAAGGCAATACCTAAAGAGGCGTTTCAACAGTGCTTTGCAAGCTGGAAACAACGTTGGCAGAAGTGTATTGTATTATAAGGGAACTACTTTGAAGAAGACAGTATAAAAATTGATGAATAAATTAATACTTTTTGAAGAAAATTACAATTCTCGTTTCTTTTTGATCACACCTCGTATAAAGTTACAAAAGAATAGTTTAAACCTTCAAACAGACACAGAATTTCTACACGACTCATATGTACTCATCCTTGATAATTTTCGGTAATTACAAAATACTTTTGTCATGCGATCTTTGAATATTTTAGTCATGAATAATGATGCGTTTATAGAACAATTTATTCTACATATGCGTTCGTTGAATAGCTTAGTCGTGAATAATCATGATTGGTCACTGTGTTATTTAAGTCATCGTTCGATAGGTTATAATTTAAAAAGTTGCGCAGATGTATAACAGAATTGTTATTTGTTGTTACACTATACGCATCGTTTGACTTTGTTATCTCATTTAGCTACGATTCGTTGACTCGTACAGAGGTATATTATATTATATGAACGAATCAAACACCTCGATGTTAATGCTTGATATTTTATATTAGTCTATGGCTTCACGTTCGAACGGGTGAGTTACAATTTTATCAGTGATTCTTTGAATTATGTATTTATTAACGGCAATGGTTAATGTCTAGATTTTCCTTTGATTCAATTGCCACAAGACTGGTTAATCTTGTAGTCTAAAAAATGAATACAAGGATGGATTTGCCACTCTCTAGTTCGGATTAGAAGCGAAATTGTTATTATCGTTCACTGAAGATGGCCCGAATAAAGGCTGAAACGTTTGAAGAATAAATTTATAAGTATTTATGTATAAATGATTATTATATTTGCATGACGTACCGCATAATTGACTCTCACTAGCGTTATTTATTAACTTAATCTGACAATTTCGAGAGTTAAATTTGATATTATTGTAAAATCAGGGATTATGGCATAGGCTACTAATATGGTATAGTGGGTTATTTTTTAAACAAAGCGGCAATCGCTGAAAGTTATTGCAACTGTTACCAAACATGTCATAACAAGCAATGAACTCGGTCCGACTAACCGTTTTGATACAATTAACATTTATTCAATTTCGTTACATCAGGAGATCCGGCAGCTTTTTCTAAAAAGTGTTCTCACAAACTGAAGGTAAGTTTTTTTAATGCTTATATTGCACAGACGCTTTTAATAATGTTGCTTGAACAATGTTATGCAGATTAATTGCTATTTCAAACTTGTTTATTGCTACGGAAAGACTTTATTTGTTATATGACGACATGCAGGTAATGTGGAATACATCGAGGGTTGAGAATATGGAATAGATTTTTGTGAATAATGTTTATTTTAGATGCTAATATATTTATTGTACGTCATATAATTTAATGATTCAAGATTTGATTTCATTCTTTATTGTCCATGCGTAATAACGTTCGTAATGATGGTATTATATTTTCTGTGTTATTGTATAATATATATATAGGGTAGACCGGGACTTGGTTAGGTGGCGCGAGTGTAGATGGATGCGTGTGAATACAGCGGAGTTTGAGAGAGCGTTTATAATTAGAATAGAGGCGAAAATAAAAGTTTTTGGAGAGGATCATTAAGTTAGAAGGGCTTAGAAGCGGTACAAATAAAGGTGAGCGGATTGAAGCAGAGAAAGAGCGGTGAAAGAGGAGGTAAAGGGAAGGGAACGGGAGAGGTTATGGCGTCGAGAGAAACGAGCGATGCGTCGGGGCGAGGGGGCGCGGGGAAAGGAAAGACGGTAGACTATAGGCAGAGGAAGTTGACGACAGAGACAAAGAATGCAGACAGCGGGAAAAAGGTGACATTTAGACTAGAGGATGAGTGAGACGAGGGGGTAGAGGGACGGGGAGAAGGGCGAGAAGGAGAATATAGTGTAGGGGAAGAAATTAAGCTAATGAGAGAGGAAAGAAGGGCGTTCATGGAAAATATAAGAAAGGAAAGGAAAAGTGTTGTGGAAAGTCTAAAAGTCAAGGAAAGATTCTGGGAAGAAAAGATAAGAGGACTAGAAGAGAAAATAAGGGGATTAGAAGAGAAAAGGATAGAAAGGGAAAATAAAGTAAAGGAATGGATAGAGAAGGTAGAGAAAAAAAGTAGGGAGAGAGAGGAAGAATGTAAAGGGATCAAGGAGAGGTTAGACGAGATAGAGAGGAAAATAGGGCAAGGCAACTTAATAGGCGAAGGGGAAGAGGAAGAGGAGAGGAGTGTGTATAGTAGGGGAGAGAATATATATAGTAGGGCAGGGAGTGCATGCAGTGGGAGATGGTCAGAAGGGAGCACGGATAGACTAAGTGGGAAAGAGATAGGGGCAATAAGAAAGTTGATGGGGGAAAAAGAGCGGGAGGAAAGGAAATGCAACATAGTAATTAAGGGGTTTAATTGGGAAGGAAATAAAGAAACAGAGAAGGGGAGAGAAAGGGCGAAGGAATTTATAAAGGAGAAAATAGGGGTAGATACAGAAGTAATTAGCTGGAGGATGAGCGGGCCGGTGGCGATTATAAAAGTAGGTAGCGAGGAAAGGAAAAGGGAGATAATGATAAACGAGTATAAACTGAGGGGAGGGAAAGTTTTCTTTGAGAACGACTTAATTTCGAGGAGAGGAGGTCTCAGTCCATGATAAATAGGTGGGTAAAAGCTCAAGAAAACAGAGGGGGGGGATATTAAAATAGGATATGGAAGAGTAAAAATAAGAGGGATATGGAAAGATTGGAAGGAAATAGAAAGGGAAGAAGAGAAAAGGAAAAAGGAAAATAATAATAATAGAGAACGTAGGGAGAGTGAGAGGAGAGATAGGATGGGGACAAGTGAGGTAGGGGAAGAGAATCAAAAGCAAAATTTAGAATAAGCCAAGGAGGAAACGTGGAAAAGATAGGGGAAGAGTTAGAGGGGAGAGGGAAAAAGAATGTGATGGGGAACAAAAGGGGAGGAAATATGATATTTTGGAATACTGCGGGGATAATTAACAAGGACAAAGAATTTTGGAAATTTATAGGAAAATTTGAGTTTATAAGTCTAAGTGAAACATGGTTAGAGGAGGATGGGTGGAAGAAAATCGAGGGGAGGTTGCCTAGTTCACACGATTGGGAAAAATGGGTGGAAGAAAATCGAGGGGAAGTTGCCTAGTTCACACGATTGGGAATGTGTATACGCACAGAGAAAAAAGAAAAGAGGTAGGGCTAAAGGGGGATTTATAATGAGGGTAAAGAAAGGGTGGACAGAAAATTCAAGACTAATACAGAAAAAAGAGGAAGGAGTGGTAATGTCGATCATAGGGACAGGGGGAAAGAAGATTGTAATAATATCGGTTTATAACAGAGGGAGTTGGAAGAATTTAGAAGAGAAGCTGGAAAAGATGATAGGTAATATGGAAAAGGAGAATATAGTAATAGGGGGGGATTTTAATATAAGATCAGGGGAGTTAGGTAGTATAGAATGGGAAGAAGAAGAAATAACAAGGAGAAGCAGGGACAAAGTGATAGGAAATGGAGGGAAAGGCTGGTGGACTGGGCGCAGAAAAAAGGGTGGTATATACTAAACGGAAGGGGATTGGGAAGGGGAATATACGTATATAGGTTATAGGAGTAGCACGGTCATAGACTATGTAATCGTAAATGAAAGCGTAAGAGACAATGTTAAAGAATTTGAGATAGGAGATGGAGTGGACTCAGATCACATGCCGCTGCTGCTCAGCATTGAAGGGGAAGAGGAGAGGCAGAAGATAGAAGAGGAAAAAACTCGGAATGGAAGAAGATAATAGTACGGAACGAGCAGGCCATAAAGGAATATCAAGAAAAAACAGAAACGCTAGCGGGCACAGTACAGAGAGGGATAACAACAGAAGAGAAGTGGCAAAGAATCAAAGAAATAGTACAGGAAGCCATGGTAGTGAAGAAAATAAGAATTAAAAGAAGGGAACTAAGACATAAGGATTGGTGGGATAGAAGTTGTACAAGAAAGAAGAGAGAAGTACAGCGAGTATACAAGAAATGGAGATCAGGAAAAGTGGGTAGCAGAGAATACTTAGAAGAAAGAAGGAAATTTAGGGAACTGAAGGAAAAAAGGCAAAAGGAAAGAAGAGAAGAAAAGGAGGCGGAATTGAGGTGCATAAAGAAAGAGGCAGATATCTGGAAAGTCATCAATAAAAAAAGAGGTAGAAAGGTCTGGAAAGAGAATAATATCGAAAAAGAAGATTGGAGACAACATTTTATGAGTTTATTAGGTGGTTATGAGGAAAGAGTACAAGAAGAGGAAGGAAGGAAGGAGAGGATGGGAGAGAACAGAGAAGAGGAGCAAGAATTGGAGGAGTTGAAAGAAGAGGAAATAAGAGAAGCACTGAAGAAAATGAAAAACAGAAAGGCAAAAGGTATAGATGGAATCCCGGCGGAAGCATGGAAATATGTGGAAGGCACACTATGGGATGACATGGTGGGTTTACTGAGACAAATTTGGAGACAAGGGGAAATACCAGAAGACTGGAGGAAAAGCATTATTGTGCCGCTATACAAGAGAGGAGACACTGAAAAGGTAGGGAACTACAGAGGAATATCTTTACTGTGTACAGCATACAAATGGTACGCGGAGATTATAAAAACAAAATTGGAAGAAAGAAGTAGAGAAGAACGATGTAATACCAGAGACGCAAACAGGATTTAAAAAAGGCAGGTCGACGATGGATAATATATTTGTATTAAATCACTTGATTCAAAAGAATAAGCTGACAGAAAATAAGGAGAAGAAAATATACGCCCTCTTTGCAGACCTGAAGGCAGCTTTCGACAAAGTGGACAGAAAAATACTATGGGAGTTACTAAGAAAATACGGAATCAGGGAGCAGCTGGTAAGGAGATTGGAATTTATATACGAAGACACGGAAGTGACGATTAGGACAAGCAAAGGTCTAACAGAGAAGTTCAAGACGAGAAGAGGAGTCAGGCAGGGTTGTGTGATGAGTCCACTCCTGTTTAATGTGTATATAGCGGATCTAGATAGAGAGCTAAAAAATAGGAATATAGGAGGAGTTGCGATAGGTAACAAAAGGATTTGGAATTTAGCATACGCAGACGATATAGTTCTATTGGCGAAAAATAGGGTAGCATTATTAGACATGATGAGCACTTTAAAGAGTTTCATAAAAAGTAGGAAAATAGAATTATGCACAGAAAAAACTAAGATAGTAGTTTTCAACAAACATGGAAAAGAAAAAAAGGAAGTATGGAAATGGGAGGGTAGAGAGATAGAGGAGACACAATGTTTCAAGTATCTAGGTTTCACGTTTAATAGAAAGGGGGATTATGAAGATCATATAGCGGAATTAAGTAAGAAAGGGAAGGCGGCAGCAAAGAAAGTGTGGGGCTTAGGAGAAAGGGTGTGTAGAAACGACTTTATAAGGAGATGGGTATTGTTTAAATATTTGGTACAGAGTGCCATGGGCTATGGTGTAGAGATTTGGGGGTGGGAAAAGAGAGGAAGCTTAGAGAGAATAATGTTAGATTATACGAGATGGATTTTCAATATAGAGTTTTGCACTCCAAGATATGTGATAATGAGGGAGCTAGCGATGGATAAGTTAAGGATAGGCTGGGGAATAAGAGCAATGATAGATATATGACAATAAGACAATAAGAGATATGAGAGAAGGATAGGAACAAGGAAGGAAGACGGTTTGCTTCGAAGCTGCTGGAAAGAAAAAGAAGAGAGTAAGTGGAAAGATGTATAAAGAAAGAGAATGATAAAGAAAGAGAAAAGTTTTATAATAGGAACAGATGGGGTATAAATGCTAGGGAATTGAGAGAGGGGGGGAAACGAGGGGAGGTTCGAGAAGGAAATAATTAGGAGGGAGAGGGATGGACAAAGGCAATGGGAAGAAAGTAAGCTCAGGGCTGCGAGGTATAACGTAAGGTACAAGGAATTTGATGCAGGGAATAGAAAACACAACTATTTAAGGAAAGAAAATTTAGGTAGAATAGGAATAGGGGAAGGCGTAAGAGGGTTAGTCAGACTGAGATGCGGAAACATGGAGGAAGGAAACAAGTACTGGATTGAAAAGGAACAGAAAAGATGTGTATTTTGCGGAAAAGAAACGGATTGTATGGAACACTATATCGGGGAGTGTCAAAGAGTAGTTGGTTTAGGGAATTAGGTGAGAACAAGGAGAAAGTATGGAAGAAATTATGGAGTGATGAATTAGACTCAGAGAAATGCAAAGTACTGAGTAAACTGGAAAGAGAAAGGAAAAAAGAGATAGAAAAGAAAAAAAAGGGGAGGAGAAGATAGGGAGTAAAAGAATAGTGATTGATTTAGTAGCTCGTAGAAAATAAAGCAGAAAAGGTAGAAAGAGACTTGTATATATGGCTCAGAACAGACTAATAAGATTTATACCGTACTGTGATACTTGATGATATTAGTTTTTTAGTTAGTTTATGCATAGAATTAGGGAAAAGGCGTGACCAATGTATAATAGTTTTTTAACGAGTATGAGGTATTTTATTTATTTATTTAATTTATATTATATAAGGGCAGTAAGGCTGTGATAAGATGTACAAAAAAGAAAAAAAAACATAGCGAAGAAAAGAGAATAGGTTAAATAGTTTAGGGCAAGACTACAGCAGATTAACTGTTCACTAAGTTTTTTTTTATTATGATCAAAGGCAGGGTCTATCAGTATGGAAGAATGAGTGTGGATAAGTTTTAATTGTAAACCAAGTCCCTTCTTGGCTATTTGTAAAATGCTGAAGTAAATAAATCTATTTATATAGGGTAGACCGGGGAGTAAAGGGCCTTTTGACATTTTTTGCTATAAAATAAAGAATATTTAACTCACACAGATTGTGTTGATATTTTTCGAAACTAGAGTCCTTTGTCTATAAAATACATGCAAGAAAGTATGCATATATACCCTTCATTACAAAGATATCGTAAATTTTACAGAGGAAGTCATTCAGCACTTCTTACCCCATATGTGGGGCAAGAAGTTCCACATAATGGGGTAAAAAGTACCAATACTAATATATTACGTTTGAACTATTTTCAGAGATAAAAATAGGTATATACTAGAGAGTTTTTTATTATAAGGTGGGTTTTTATTATTAAGAGGGTTTTGATAACAAAATTATAATAAAAATATTTCAGTTTTAACAGAAAATTAAATTATTAATGTTTCTTAACCTAAGACAAACTTTGAAAAGAAGAAACAAAACTAGCACTATATCGTGCTCGAAAACAAACAAGAATAGTCTTTCCTCTTACACTTGATTTTTAAGTCATTTTAATCTTAATAAAAAATTAAACCAGTCTTCTAATAATGAATGATTATAACGAATTTGAAAAAATATTTGTTATAAAAGATAATTAAGCGATAAAATCATTCGTCATCATTATTACAGTAATATAGACGCG